>NW_027520951.1:0-280339 GCF_052094955.1 Ictidomys tridecemlineatus | reverse complement strand
CATCTGCCTTTCTGGTTCTGTGGCTTCAGACTTGGACTGAGCTATGCTACTGGCTTCCCTGGATCTACAGCTCACAGAGACTTTGCCAAGTTCCCCAATATATCCCCTCTCATACATCCACAGACAGTTGGTCCTCCATATCTGCAGGTCCTGCTGCAGCATATTCAATCAACCACAGGTCCAAATATTCTAAAAAAATAAAATAAAATTGTGTCTGTACAGAATGTATACATATTTTTTTGTCATTGTCTCTGCATCACATCGGGTATTTGAAGTAGGCTATATTTAGAATAAACTAGATCCCTATCTCACCAATTACAAAGCTCAACCCAAAATGGATTCAAAGCTTAAATGTAAAATCAAAAACTATAAAACTATTAGAAGAAAACATGGAGAAAGACTGTGAGGTGTTAGAATGGGCAAAGATTTGAAGGGGACCCCAAAATCAGCACAGGAAACAAAAGCAAAAACAGATGAATGATAATACATCAAACTACAAAACTACATAGAAAAGGAAACAATCAACGGAGTCTAGACACAATCTATGGAATGAGAAGATATTTGCAAAGTAGACATCTAATAAGGGTTGCATCCAGAATATATAAGGAACTCTAAAAGCTCAAGAGCAAAAATACAAATTACCTGATTTTAAAATGGGCCATGGACCTAAACAGACTTTTCTCAAAAGAAAGCATACAAATAATCAAAAATTATATGAAAAATTCTCTACATCACTAATAATCAGGGAACCACAAATCAAAACCACCATGAGACATCACCTCACTCTAGGAAGAAAGGTTATTGCCAAAATGATCAACAAAAACGCATATTGGTGGAGATGTGGAGGAAGTAGAACACTTGCACAGTGTTGATGGGAATGTAAATTAGTACAGCCACTATGGAAAACAGGATAGAGGTTCCTCAGAAAACCAGAAGTAGAACTACCCCATGATCCAGAAATCCCACTATTGGGTCCAAAAGAAATGAAGCCAGTAGTTCAGAGAAGCATCTGAATTCCTATGTTCCTTGCTACTCACAATAGCCAAGAAATTGCAGAAACCCAGGTGTACATTCACTGACGAATGGATAAAGAAAACATGGTACATATACACCCAGCATGCAATTCAGTCACAAAAAAGAATGGAATCCTATCATTTGCAACAAGCATGGATGGAATCAGAGGTCATTGTTTTAGTGAAGTGAGCCAGAGAGACAGGCACAGAGAGACTGCATGGCGGGGCTGTTGTGGAGCACTTCCTAGATCAGGTTGTAGCAGATATGGTGGTTTTTATCTTGGTTGCTTCTGGCCCTCATTGGATGATCTCCATCTCTGAATCAGGAACTAGGAGGAACAGGACCTGGGAATCTGTTCTTACCCAAGCCTTCTGGGTAATGGTTATTATTATCACAATTGCTATTTATTCAAGTTGGAGACCTGTTGGAATAGCTAGTCACATTATCCTCACAGCTTTCCTGTTATCAGAAGAGCAGTGCACTGCCTGGCATTTGAGGGCTGTCAACTATGAGACCCAGAGTCAAGGTCAGGGCCAGTGGTACCTCTGATTCACCCATAACAATGGATTCATCCCAGTTTCTACAGTTAATTCAATGTTTTCCCCCTTGGGCCAGGCATCAGAATCATCTTTGGGGTTCCAGAAATGCAGGTGGCTAGCTTTACCTCATGCCAGTTAAGGCAGGAGCTCTGCAGAATGAGTACTGAGAAGGGGGTGTGGAATAAATCCAAGGCCTAAACTCATGCTAACTAAGTTAGCTAAGTGTTTTACCACAAAGCTGAACCCTTAGCTCCAGAAATTTGTATTTTTATAAGCTACCAGGTGATGCCAATGTAGAGCCAGGGTCAAAAATCACTGGTGGCCATTATTTCAGAAGTTCTCATCCTTATGTTTAATAATGAGGGTTCTAATCAACATATTGCTGACACATGAGGATCTCAGTTTCCTCTTCTTAAATATAAACACCATAGACAAGAGCCAGCCCTGACCAGTGCTCTTTCCCTGAGTGTCCTCCTCCTGGTCACCACTATGGTGAGTCCTAGGGATGTGGTGGAGTAATCTCTCTGCCCACAGATCAGGACAGTCACCTCTCATAATGACTTTCAATACTTCACCTGGTGAGGAGGTGCGACAGGAAGCAGGGAATGGGAGAGAGTTGTGAGTGTACTTTTCTCAGGAAGGTCAGCCAAGGCTTATTCTTTGTAGCCTATTTGGTAGCATGCCCTTCATTTCACCCAGGTTTCTCCATTAACTGGCAAACATGTACTCATTATCCTTTGATAATTTTTCCTTGGTGATCATTTCTTCCTTCTCTATTCAACTTTGTGGAATCTCCTTTTTGTCTTAATTAGGCTACCTGGTGGTTTAGTGACTACATTAGTTTCTTAAAGAAACTTCACTTCATTTTATTTATTGCTTCCATGCATTTTCACCTTCGATTTCATTATTCTTCTCCGTTGGGTGGCTTTTATTAGGGTTATTTGGTATTTAAATATGTTTTCTAATTAGAGGTATAAATAAATTTTTGTGTGCATATAGTTGACCTAGTTCTAATACATGCTTGAGTTGTATTTAGTCATCTGCCATTTGTTTCCATGTATTCATAATTTTTCCAGCTTAAATGACACTTTTGATCCCACTGTTCTCTGCCCATTCATTTTTTCCAGACAGAAGACTGAGAGCATTTTTTGGGGGGAGTTAATTCATTCAGAAATAACAATAATCAGAACTGCATGACATATGGGGTTGTATATGAGAATTATAATGTAGACTGCTTCCTGTTCGATTCCATATTAAGTTTAATCATTCATCTATTTATTCTCTCTAAACTTATTAATGGAGTGTCTACTGCTTGCCAAAGACTGTAAGATGAGAGACCAGGTTCCCTCCAAGGTGACCCTTGCATTCTATTGGTGAAAGACTAATAATAAATAGATATAGAAATGTGTGGTTCCCAGGAATGACTCTGTACCATGACCTGAAATACCAGTGAGCAGCAAAACTGTACCACTTTTCTCAAAGACATTAAAGAAGGCCTATTGGAGAGTGTCCCAGGTACCATAAGGAGGTAAGTACTTACTGAAAGAGGCAGACCAGTTGTGATTAATGCAGATTCTGGCAACATTTACTGAGAACGGGCTCCATCTCTGCCCTGGGCTGGATACTGGGATGGAGGCTGCACTGGATACTGTGATATCTGGGAGTATCTCATCCAACCCAATGCACTAGCATTTTATCCTCTTCTCCTCCTCTTCTTTCCATTTTCTCCTTTCTGGCTTACTCTCCACCAGATGAATCAGAATCTTAAATTAGAACATTCAATGAGAAATGTCACTATGCAGAGACTCCCAAGGCTGGTTTCCATGACTAACTCTCAGCAGCAACTTGACATCATGGACAGCTTTCTTATAATCACTTCTGAGCACAGGGATTTTTCTGGAAAATCAGAGAGAGGACTCTGAAATGTAGAGGAACAAAACCAATGTCTAAATTCAATAAATCCCCAAATTAAGAGGACACCATAAATGATTATACTTTGCAACCCAATGCAATAATTCTGAAGTCAACTTCAAGAAGTTAGGCTTTCCTAGTTTTTAGAATATTTTCAAGATATGATAAACAGAACAATGTGTTGTCTGTGTACTATGGACAGTTCAGTGCATAGTTGACATCAGAATTAGACCTATAGAAGTTTTCTATAGGACATTGGTGGAATCTTGAAGTAGTGGGTAATATAAAGATTACTTAAAAAATAACAAATGCTTTACACATTGCCATTCTAGTGTCTGTTGTATTCTGCTGCAATGTGTAAATCAATGGAAGTGTAAATGATGTGATTCAGCAACCTGTATACGGGGTAAAAATGGAAGTTCATAACCCACTTGAATCAAACTGTGAAATATGATATATCAAGAACTATGTAATGTTTTGAACGACCAACAATAAAAAAAATAATAACAAATGCTAAAGAGGACATGAAGAAAAGAAAACTCATACTGCAGGAACATAAATTAGTACAGCCATTATGGAAAACAGTATGTTGATTCTTTAGAAAACTAAAAATAGAACCACCATGTGATCCAGCAACTCAACTACTAGGTATAGAGCCAAAGGAGAGGGACTCATTATATCAAAAAAAAAAAAAATACTTGAACTCCCATGTCTATTGGAGGACAATTGATAATAGCTAAAACATGGAACCTACCTGGATGCCCTCTAGTGGATGAATGGATAAAGAAAATTTATACACACACACACACACACACACACACACACACACACAAAATGAACCATTATTCAGCCATAAAAATCCTGTCATTTTCGGGGCTGGGGATGTGGCTCAAGCGATAGCGCGCTCGCCTGGCATGCGTGCGGCCCGGGTTCGATCCTCAGCACCACATACCAACAAAGATGTTGTGTCCGCCGAGAACTAAAAAATAAATATTGAAAATTCTCTCTCTCTCTCTCCTCTCTCTCTCTCTTTAAAAAAAAATCCTGTCATTTTCATTAACATGGATGGAACTAGAGATGATCATGTTAAGTAAAATAAGCCAGACACTGAAAGAGAAATGCCACAAGTTCTCAGTCATTTGTGGAAACTAATGAATCAGTCTCAAAAAGAACAAAAAGGGATAGTGGTACCAGAGACTGGGAAGGAAAGGAGACAGGGGGATGCGGAGAAATTCAAGTAGGGGTAACAAAACATAGAGAGGAAGAATTAGTTCTGGTTCTTCTTTAGCAGAGTAGGTAACTGTAGGTTAAAACAATCTGGTATGTTCCAAGCACAGAAAAATTAATGGTTGAAGAGATGGTGTAGTACAACTGCTTCAATCTGAGGCAGGTTCAGGCAGCCTAAGAAGGTACACGGAGCAGAAGGGCAATCTGACATGCTTTTATTTGATGGGTGGGTGGGAATCCATGAAGTGGAAAGTCCCATTTAGTTTATATACAGGATTAAAATGAAGCTAGCAGCTTGCCAAGTATGATATCAAGAGCTAAATAAGAAAACACGTGCACCCTTGTTCCAGAATTTAATAAGACATCTTAACCATTGCTTCCTGGACATCAGGGTGAGGGAGCCTGACTCATGCCATTTTCCCTATAGATGGAAATGCTTATTACCTTGATTATCACACATTCTGTATATTTACTGAATTACCACATGTACCGATACAGATACAAAAAAAAAAAACTATGTCTCAATATAACATAAATAAAATGGTTGTATAATTAAAATGAGTATCTGATGTGTGCGTGTCAAGGATTTAAATGCAAACAATGCAGCTGTAAAAATGTTAGAAGAAAGGATTGGTGATTAAAAAAAATAATAAAGCAGCAAAGCCAAAGAATGACAGAAACCCAGAAACAACCAGTAAGGCTGATACTACAGATATATTTTTAAGGGACACAAAATACTAAAAGCTTGCAGATCCACTCATAGGGATCAGTGCCCCGAGTGGATTTGGGCTATCTTCTTTGAATCCAAGGAGGTCGGAGCAGCTGCATTCAGTTGTGCTGGCCACTGCAGGGATTAGGTTAAAGCTCTTCAGTGCTAAGGGCTAAGTTTCTGGGGCCCATGTGCATATCGTTTTGTAAAGTTACCTGGCAGGTAAATCCGGGGATGCTTAATAGGCGAGACAAGGTGGGGCAGGTAAGCGGGGAGGGCCATCCCCTCTCCCATCCACTAGACTCAGCATCTGGGAGTCCTCCAGGTGCAACTCCAGTGCGGGCTTCGTGTGGAGGCGGTTCCGGAAGAGGCCAGCCCCGCAGGGTTGAAATTGAAGCTGAGCGAGCAAGCAAGGGCCAGCGGCTGCCCTGCTGCATGGATCATCTCCCCAGGAGGGGCAGGTCCTCCCATTTCCCGCCACTGCCTGCCATTTTTCTGACCGCTGCGCGGAACAGGGCTACCCTAGACAGGCTGGGAGCCAAGTGTGTACCTCTCCTGGAGAGGAGCTTTGCGCCCCCCAATCGACCCAGATCAGAGGTGCTCAGACGCTGCAGTTTCAGGCAAGGAAACCTGGGCAGGTTTGCATAGTGAACAGGTGGACCTCTTCCGACCCAGGTGAGTCTCAGGGTGAGGGCCAAAGGGCCAGGGGAGAGGATGCCTGGGTGCAGGGCCAACTGGGGGTGCAGCAGCTCAAGTGTAAGTGTCGGGTACAGAGGATGTTGTGCTATGCCAGTGTGTGATAAGTGGGAAGAACCGGTACTGACTTGTACTAACAAAAGCACAGTGACAGGCACCATCTTGGGAATCTATAGGAGAAAAAGAATCCTGTCCATTGGGATTGAACCCAGAGGCACTTGACCACTGAACCACATTCCTAGTCTTTTTTTTTTTTTTTTTTTTGAGACAGGGTATCACTCAATTGCTTAGGGCCTCACTAAATTGCTGAGACTGGCTTTGAACTTGAGATTCTCCAGCCTCAGCCTCCCGAGTCACCAGGATTACAAACTGGGCCACCATGCCAGGTGTGATTCTTCAATTTCCAGCAGTGTTTTAGCAGGTTCTCTGTCACTTCTCTGCCAACTCGGGAGCAATTCGTGTCTCATTGGTGTGATTGGAAAACGTGTGTAGTTAGTTACCCCATGCCTCATTTTTTTTTACCTAATTAATTGCTTTTGTTTTTTTGTTTTAGATTACCAGGAGACTTTCCAATGATATCTGTTACAATCATGTTCTTTCAGGGCTTTTCTCCTTCAGGGTCATCGCCCTCAGGACCACAATGCCTGGCAGGGGCAGGGGCAGGGGCACAATGCCTGGCAGGGCCAGGAACACAATGCCTGGCAGGGCCAGGAACACAATGCCTGGCAGGGCCAGGAACACAATGCCTGGCAGGGCCAGGAGGAGGGCCGATCAGCCTATCCCCCAACGTGAGGCACCTGGAGCTGCTGCAGTGAGTGCTGTAAATTGTTTCTTTTATGCAAGAGATCCCTGCTGGAGGTGAAAAGAATTTAAAAGCCTAGGTTCTACCACTCTAGTCCAGTATAGAGTTCTTTCCTGTTAAGTGAGAACTGATAGATTTCTAAGGAAAGTCAGATTTCTTGGCTGAGGGGATGCAGAGCTCTCACCTACTTCCTCTCTGCTGTTTCCCTGCCTGGTTTTTACCACATGCAAATGGATTTTTCCTTTCAACCCAGAGGGATCACAAAGGTTTCTAAAGTTCTTGACTTGACCCCAGGATACCTCTTTGGAAATGAGTTGGAAACAAGCATCTTCATTAAAGTCCTCAACCACCTGAACCAGATAGAATTTGCAATCTTGTTTAACACTTGATATCCCTGCTATGTGGATATGTTCTGTGTTCTTTTAGTGCGTATCAACTTTGCTCTGGTAAAAGAGAACCCTACCCATATTGATGGTGACCTCTAGTGGGACTGGGTACTGCTTGGCATTGGCAGGACACATCTGAACCTGCCCATTCTGTATTATTCCTCTCCTCTTCTGCTGCCCTCAAGCCTCACCATCTCCTCTCTAGTCCTAATTTCAAGTCTTTGACATTGACTCCCAGGTCATTGAGAAAGAGCATTGACCTCAATGTCAATGACCTCCTAACTTTGTCTCCTCAACCAGGAGCATCAAAACCCCTGGTCTCAGCCCCTTCTCTGAGGCCCTAGGCACTAGCTCTGCTTTCTTCGGGGATCCTTCAGCAGTCCTTGATCCCAGGAATCCCTTCAGCAACTTCCCTGTCAGCTACTCAAAGCAGCTGGGTATTGCTCATCTAAAGCATTTGCATACAAATGAGATTCCTCCTGTTCAGCAGGTAATCTCCCCAACAGTCCCACCTTCACCACCCACTTCCTGCTGCAGAACTGTCTCCATTCTGACCCCCAGTTCTTCTCTTTTCTCTCTCTCCTCCTGCTGGGCTCTCCTCAGGGCTCTACTGAGACTGCTCTTAGGCTCCATGGTGCCCTCTGCCTCCCCGAATCCGCAGATTGTTTCTGTCCTGCCTGAACGTGCCCTCCTTGATGAACTCCCTCTAGCCACCATACACATCATTGTTTTCCTCCTCCAACCCTGCCACCCCTGCTAAACTGTTCTTGGCCAGCTTCTCCTCCTTGCTCCCAAGACATGCCCTGTGTCCTCTTCTCTCTCCCATTTAGACTCACTCCCTTGCGATATTAGCCAGTGTCATGGCTTGAAATGTCTGGTATGTGGACAGTCCTCATATCTAGATCTCCAGCCAGAACCTCTCCTGCACTGCCCCACAATCCTCACAGATGTTCATGGACACTCCACCCTCCCAATTTCCCCTACCAAACATGTCATTCCCACCATTCAAAGGCGTTCCGTTCATCCATTTGTGCAGGCCAACATCTTTGGGTTCATCCTAGACTCTATGGCAAACCTGTCCCATAGACCACCAGGGAATACTGTCTCTCACTCCCACCCAAAGCCAGGAATGGAAGCCTATCTGGTATCCACCAACTTCTCAGCACTTGGATCCCTCCCTCTGGTCCCAGTTATCCGCAACCCTCCCTGGACACTGCAGTGGCCTGACTGGCCTTCCTGCCTCTGCCCTTGTCTCCCACTTGATCTATTCCTAACAAGGAACCAGGCAAACCAGGTCCTGTAGCTCTTGTGCCCAACACCCTGGAAAGGCTCCCATTTTCAAGGTGAAAGGCAAGTTCCTTCAAATGGCCTCCCTTTTTTTTTTTAATTCCACTGTCTTCTCATCCTGTGTCTCACCTTTCCAGCCACACTGGATCCTCGTTCTTCTTGAACATTTCTACCTGTGCACCCCAGAAATTTTGCCCTCCCGCCTCTATGGCCCGTGGGACTTGGCTCATTCACTCACCTTCTTCAAGTCTGATCCCATGTCAGTGTCCCCTGAGGTTCCTCATTGCTCCCCATGAGTTGGAACAGACTTTCCCCTCCCACCCAGCTTCCCAGAAACCCCCCCCAATTCTGTTTTGCTCTGCATTTTTTTCATTTTCATAATAACTGCAAGGTGCAACAGAAGTTGTTTTTTCAAAATTTACTTTTTACTGGAATGTAAGCTTTTCCAAGGGAGAGGCTTTCTTTGGGTCCCGAGCATATATCATCTGGATGATGATTGAATACACAGGGCAACACTACTTTTTATTTCTATCTCCTAAAATCCTGCAGGCCCCTCAGGCTGCTGCATGGCAGCGTGGCCCCTACCCACCACAAGAGGAGGTCCAAGCAGCTGCACCTGGGCAGCCAAGAGGTACAGAAGGAGGGGTCCAGGCTCCAGGTGAGATGAGGGAAGGAGAGTGTGTGAGGGGCAGGGGAGGATTGTCCGGGGAAGGTGCACACACCAACAGAAAGCCCCAATATTCCCATGATGCTTGGCAAGATGGGGAGCATGGGCAGCTTATAACGATCTCCCTTCCTGCAGTGAATTATTTGACTGTTGGTGTTTTATTTGCCTCACATTTGAAAAGCTAATGAAAAAGAAGCAGAGAACGTTATTCATGAGCAATTCAATATTGTTCTCAAGGTTAGATAATATATTTGTACAGATAAACCCTAAGTTAGCCAGGAGTTCTGGGAACATGATTCTTTTGTCTGTTTAAATCGCTGTGTTGAGAAGGTTGAGCAGCTCTTTAACCACTGGGTGTTTTCCTGCCTTCCAGCATCCTTGCAGGTGACAGGTTTTGTCATTATACAGGTGAGCCCTCAGGCTCAGCTGTCGTCATTTGCCAAGGGTGTGGCTAATTCGATCAAACTTCAGACCCCATTCTCTGCCTCACTTCTTATAGCCAAATAACTTGTGATAGGCTAAACCTATGAACATTAAATAAGAAACAGAAAAATGTTTTAATATACCAATACAAAATCCAGAACCAAGACAGTGAAGTTTGAATACAATCACATTAAAACACACTTGTATCCCCCATCACAGTTCTGCAGTTGTGACTAAATATCATGTATAAAGTACGTGGTGTGTAGCAAATGCCAATAATTGATAACTGCTGCTTTCTTCCACTGAAAATGAATTTGATTGCTGGATGTGTCAGGAGCTAGTTCTAAATTCTATACATAAAATATAGTGAATAGTCATTCTCCCGTAGAAATACAGACTCTTAATACTGTGTAAGAGGACCATAAACTAAGAATAATAGTTTTCAGAAGTAACATTTCAGCAGTAAAACACTTTGGTCATCCAAACTATGGACTCTTGGCCATTCAAGGAAACAGGATTTACAGATATCTTTCACAATGCACTATTCTCACTTTCATTCAAATCTTGCCTATGTGGAATATTTAAATAAATCATAGAAGGTAATGAAATAGGCTGAGGTCCTTTCCAGTTTTTCTACATAGAAAGGTCAGTTCCTCCATACTAAAAGGGAATTGCCTGGATAGATAGATATCTATTTTTTTTTACCTCATTCATTCATTCATTTGGCACTTTCTGCTGCCCACTAGAGGGCAGCACATAGTGCCAGGAGCTGAGCTAT
This sequence comes from Ictidomys tridecemlineatus, assembly GCF_052094955.1. NCBI lineage: Eukaryota > Metazoa > Chordata > Mammalia > Rodentia > Sciuridae > Ictidomys > Ictidomys tridecemlineatus. Next base: position 269,900 of record NW_027520951.1, on the reverse strand, counting down.
GAAGCTCTGCCACCAGAAATCGGAGTATTTTCCAAATCTTGTGAGGATGAACAAATCGTGTAACAGGAATAAATCAAGTACCAATAAAAGAGATTATTGGGAAACTTTCTTAGTAAACTTCTTGCAACATGTCCATGAAATGACGTTTGGATCTTCAGTGGCATCATTTTAAACCTTGATTGTTTAGCTTGATAGTTGGGGTTACATTGTTCTTTTCCCTTTTTGCTGTATAAATTTGCAGCCTTTGCATGTATTCATATGTAGGAGAACCTCAACTGGAAGCTGGACTGCAGGCATTATCGGTGAGGCTATGAGGCGTGCTGGAGTTTTTCAAGATCTTGTGGTGAATACCAGGCAGAACATGGAGTATGTTAGACACTCAAAAACAGGTGTGTTGGCCTATAACCATTACATTTTATGGAGCTGTTCATTTTAAGCTCTTGATTACCAATAGTGTTTGTTTAAGAGATTCTACACAGCTTCACCCCATCACTCTACGTAGACATATTTCACTCGGTCTGCCACTCGCCTTTCATTCAATTTTGCAGAAATGACAATTCATTGTAGAGTTTGGGTAGACTACTTATCTTTCCTTAAAAGCCCATAAAATAGAATGACTCAGTTCTTTGGCTGTCCTGAGCTTTAAAAAATTACAACTGTTATCCATAGTGGCTTGTTTTTCCTTTTGGTAGCTGTAGAGATTTAGCTTGGGGTTTGATTTATATAATATTTTAATCTTAAAGTTAAAACTCTCTAAATTTATATTTACATCAGTTCTCACCAAATTGACAGGCACTCTGGAGATCAGGTGTGTACAAATGTTTGTTTACTCTTTATTTCTGTGATTTACCTAAGTTTGTTTCCGAATATCATAGGGTCCAGACTATTTGGGGTCAAATCAGTCACTTTGTCCCATTTTTGACATGTGCATTATTTTTTTCAGGTTCAGAAGGTAAAGTGGTAAGACTCATAACAAACCATTTCCGATTGACATGTCCCCAGTGGATTGCATATAAGTACAACGTTGACTTCAAACCAGATGTAGACGATACAAATCTTCATTCACAGTTACTTTTTCAATATGAAAGGGTTTTTGGAATAAGCCATATATTTGATGGAAACTCTTTATTGTTAACTCAAAGGCTAACAAATCAGGTTAAGTAATATCTGACGTTTTCTTTCTCTTGCATTTACACTTTGCTATCACAAAACTGTTTCTGTACAAGAGCGTGTTAAGAGAAGTTCTGAGGATCTCTTGCCCACAGGACTTGTAACTAACCTGCGTGTCACATTTGATCAATATGAATAATCAATAATGCTTCTGATGTTAGTGCTTAAGGGGAATTTAAATGGAATTGAAGCACAATGTGGCTGGAAAATGCTGATTAATTTTTTTTTCATTTACTCTCAAACTTTAGCAAAAAAAATGTTTGGATAAGGACATTTTCTTTTCATGCATTTTCATTATCTTCTTTGAACTTCATCATCAATAAATTTTGATATTAGTTAACCAAATAAATTATTTATAGGAGCTTAAGTTAAAAATTCTAAAGCTTGGCTTTTGTGAACCGTGTTTTCTACACACAGGCATCATAGTGGAGTGTTAGATATCTAAGGGTCATGTTGGCTTGTTATTCAATGAAACTTTTCTTTCTTTCTTTTCTTTTGTTTCCTATTCCTTAGGAGATGGAATTTGTCAGCTATACCCCAAGCCGTAGCACTGTGAAGATCACACTCCAGTTTTCCAAGGAACTGCCGCCCAACTACCCTGACTGTGTGAGCTGTGTGCGCTATTACAACGTTCTTTTCAGAAGGTGTGTTGGCAAGATTGAGTTTCCATGAGCTGTGCTCATGGTTCACTTAGGCATCAGTGCTGGTGAACAGAGCTGTGTGCTTCTCACACTTTGTGAATTGACAGCCTCCATATATTGAAACGGTGAGAAGTCTTGGGGAAGAAGTGACACTGGGGCAAGCTCTGTGGCTCATCTCCAACACTCATTCTCCCTGCCCACACCCATTTCCGGTGTTTGTACCTGCCAGAGTATCAGATACATAATGGGTGTTTTTCTCTGGAGCACCTGCTTGCCCCTTCTTCTGGAGTCACTATGTTGACCAGATGTTCAGAATTACAAACTATGTGTCCCAAGTTTTAAGATATTTAGGTTCAGTTCTGGGAATGAAGGATATTCTGCTGAGATTCATATAATTTATCTTTTAAAAAGAGCCAGAAAAATTGAGGTTACATGAGCCTTTATATCTTCCCTGGGAGCATTGGCACATGTAGTTCTGGAGGCTGAGGCAGGAGGACTGTGAGTTCAAAGCCAGCCTCAGCACTTTAGAGAGGCCCTGTCCCTAAATAAAATATTAAAAAGGGCTGGGGATGTGGTTCGGTGGCTAAGCACCCCTGGGTTCAATCCCTGCTATCAAAAATGTATAATATATAATTTGTGTGTATAAAACCAATATATATTTTTTGTATTTATATACACACTTTTGAGATATATATGCATGTGTGAGAATATGAATATATAATCTTCATGTAATTTATTATCGGGTGCTTTGTCTTAATTGATAATAGAACCAAAACCATTGGCAGACTGTTTTCCTAATGTATCTTACGTGTGACCAAATGCTTAGTAACATTCACTCTTTTCAATAAATTCTATTTCAACTTCTAGAACTCTGAGGCAGATGAATTTGAAACAAATCGGCCGCCACTATTATGACTACAGGAAGAAATGTGTTATGTTGGACCATGGGTTTGTATAGAGTAGAAAATACAATGTTCTATAGACTTAATATATTGTTTTTAGAAAGTTGCTCTATTTGAACTGGTATGATTTTAAAGTGATATACCCTTTAAATTGTACCACCCACCCACCATGATCAATTAAAGTTCAATTTAGTATAAATTTAAAAAAAGATTAAATTAACCTTAAAAAACCCAGCATGATGCTCTGCCACTGAGGCTTATTTTAAAATGAACCTTTTTTTCTCTTCTCCCTCTCTATCTCCCTAACCTGGGGTCGGAGGGACAGGTTTACTCTTGGTCCCTATCCAGTTATCTGTCCTTGAGTGTATACCTACCACAGGAGTGAAGAAATTCAGACTTGGGGATGGCATCTGAAGAGCTAAGAAATGATTATCTCCCAAAATAACAAGTGAAGTAGGACCAGGAACACCTGGAATTGCCTCTGTCAAAACCCTCTGTTTCCTATGATGGGCAGAATTGGTCTCTGGGACAGGAGCCCCCTGTGTTTCTCCTTTGCTAGGAAAGCAATTAAACTTTTGGTTTTATTAGAAAAGGAGGGAGTGGGAACCTTGTATGAAAAACATAAACCTAAAAGTATTCAGTTATTGTATAAACAATACAGGAAGCCTAAATCAATTAAAAATTGAGTGATAAATGTCTGAAATTTAGTAGCAGTTATATATTATATGCATCTCTATTGTTGGGATATATGTGTCTATAAATTTATTTTAAAAGTTAGAGATGATGCATTAAGCCTGTATGTAGTAATAACAATTAACAAAGAGATGTGCTACTTATAAGTCATCTTTATTTGAAGGTCCTTGGAAAGATCAATTATTGCTAAAATTAAGGGATCAGAACTAGTTGACTTGTACCTATTTTAGACCCAGAGCTCAGGCCTTGAACACTTTGCTTCCTGCACAGAGGCTGACCATCATACTCTCATGCGGTTTCTTGTGCCTGCAGGTTGGAAGTCTTGCCTGGTTATATTACTTCTATTCTTCCATATGAAAACAGCCTTACTCTGTGTGCCGACCTGAGCCATAAACTACTCTGATTGGAAACTGCTTATGATTTAATAATGAGACTAAAGGAGAAAAATGAATTTGCCAAAATCGAAGAATTATTAGTTGGGTCAATTGTTTTTACAAGGTAAGTCTATTTTTTAAACAAATTTATATAATCATCAATTTGATTACTCCCTTCACCCCACACACAAGATGTTCCTGTACTTCTTGAATCACTGAAGGTGGACATTTAGGACTAGAAATAGCATGAAAATCATAAGAACCATCTGCTGCTCTTCCCATCTGGTTACAACCTGGGAGAGAGTCTCTAGGCTCTTGTTGTCCCTCAGTCCCTGACGCCCATTCAATGGGTCTGCTTGCCCAGAGCAACATGTTTTTTTCTGCATTTCTTCCCTTTTATTTTTTTGGGTGAATGATAAGCTATTTTAAAAATTAGCTCTTACATATAATCCATTGGCTACATTTTATTGGAAGGAAGTTTTTATCTTAATTTTCCTACTACACAGAAGTATTAACTTGATAAGACAGTGGAAAGCAATCTTAAAAAGAAAGCTAGAGAACTCGAATTTCCCAACTGCAACCTTATTAAAAAGTGACAACAATTGAGACAGGGTGATACTGGCACAAATATAGACCCGCAGACCACTGTTACAAAGCTGACTCCAGAAGCCAGCCCTCACCCTTGCAGTTTCTTATTTTTACAGGGATGTCAAGTTAATTCAACAAGAGGGAAAAGCCTTTTCAGTTATATGCTGGGGTGACTGGATATCCACCTGACCCCTCACACAATGCACAAAGTTCACCCAAATTTAATTCAAGAACTAACTCAAAATAGACCATGTGTACACGTATGTAAGAGCTAGTAGGAGTAAATTTTGAGTTTGGATTAGGCAAACTCTTCTTGGATAGGACATCAAGAGCACAGAGATGAAGAACACTATAGGTAGATGGGACTTCAAGTTAACAAATTTTATTCTAAGTACATTGTCAAAAAAGTGAAAGGACAACTGACAGACAAGGAGAAAATACATGCAAGTCACATGTATTAGAAGTAGTAGTATCTAGAATATATAAAGGACACAACCCAACAAGGAAGCCCACCAATTTTTTTTAAAAAATGGACACATCATCGGAGTAGACCTTTCTACGGAGACCTTTCTCCAAAGCAGATATTCTGGCCAGGGAGCACATGAGAAAATGCTCAACATCATCAGCCATTGAGACTCAAAATAAGGTACTACTTCACTTCCATGTTGGTGGCTAATATGAAAGCGGATATCAACAACTTGGTAAGGATCTGGGAAATGTAGAACCCACTGTCTACATTGAGGTAGAAATGTAAAATAATATAATTTCTTTGTAAAATGTCATTTGAGGAAATGTCAGACTAAAGATGGCATACCACATGACCCAGAAACCCCACTCCTAGTTATAAACCTAAGGGAACTGAAAACTTTTATCTTCCAAAATTCATACTTTCATGTTCATAACATAATTCATAATAACCCAACTATAAACAAACAACCCTAAGGTCCCTCAACTGGTGTATGAATAAACAATGTTTATCCATCCAACTGAAAATGTGTGTATTTGTGCATATACATATGTATTGTGTGAGTGTGTGTGTGTGTTATAAAGATTTTGGAACCCAGGGCCTCACCCATGCTAGGCAAGTGCTCTAGCACTGAGCTACAGTCCCAGCCCTTTGTTTTCTTTTGTGACAGGATCTTGCTAAGTTTCCCAGGCTGGCCTGGAACCTGCCATCCTCCTGACTCAGCCTTTCTAGTAACTGGGATTATAGGCACAGGCCACTGCTTCTGATTCCAGTAGAATATTATTTGGAAATTTTTTAAAAAATCAATTACCAACACTTTCTACAGCCTAAATGAACCTTGAAAACATTAAGCTAAGTGAAAGCCAGGAAAGACTACATGCTGTACAGAGGCAGGAAGTTGATTTTTGGCTGCCTTAGGGCTGGGAGACTGGGGTGGAAATGAATGGTTGCTTATGGTTATGATGCTCTTTCTGGGGAGGTAAATACTAAGATTGTTGATTATACGACTCTGCAGATACAATGGAAACCATTGGCTCATTCACTTAAATGGGTGAGTTGTACAGTATGTGAATCAAATCTTGTTAGTTAAAAAATACTTTCGTGTGCAATGACTGTCAGGAATACCCTCTTACATTGTGGTTCCACCACAGATACAATAACAGAACCTACAGGGTGGATGCTATCGATTGGTATCAGACTCCCAGAGATACATTTCCAAAATCAGATGGTGGCCAAATCACCTATGTGCAATACTACAAACAGGTAGGAAATCTTATTTTAAAAATTTTGAATCTTAAAATTTTTCAAACTTAGTAGAATCAACTTCTCAGAAGTCTTACTTAGGAACCTTAGATATACAGTATTAACATAGTCCCCTTTGGGGACTAGGCTGCCTTATCTATTATCCATGTGTTCAAGTGCCTGTGTAGGGGGCAAAGTGACATCATTAGACAGCTCTAGCAGGGCCACTCTGTCAGCCTTAGAAGTGGCTAGAGTACTTTTCAACATGTAGATGGACTATTGGATAAAAATAAAATATGGTCAGTCTTCAGATAGAAAAATGTACTTGTCTAGAAGTCTCAACTCTGTAGTACTTGGTGCAAAAAGAATAAAAATGATCAATTACACTTGATGTGATGTCTCAGTGATGTGCTAAGGCACATCATGGGTTCCACAATCTCAAATGTGAGTGTTCACAAAGAAATAAGTAAACTTAGTAAACCAGGGAGCACCAGTTGATACAATCGACTTTCTAGTTTTGGCAGATGAAGAATGATCATTTAAAGAATGCCAGATACTTGTAGCAACTAGAAACAAGTTGCAGATGGATGATTAAAAAAAAAGCTTATATTTGTATATAAGAACCCAAAATGTAGCCTCGTGGAGCCATTGATAATGACTGCACTCTGGTGGGTGTCCAAGGGAACGATAGTACCCTGGAGTGTATGCCACCCTCAGCCTTGTGTCTTCCATCCAGAAAGCAGTTAGTGCCTCAATTGCCTCTTGGCTGTGCATGCTAGGACAGTGGAGCCTCCTGATCTTGAGGAACTTGGGTTCTCACAGCAGGCAGGCAAGAAACAACTATTCTGATCCTCTTACATATATGGGGCCTCTCTCATGGCTACATAGATTAAGTGGTCATGGAAGCTCCTGAGAAGCTGAAACGTGCATGTCATAAGGGAGTGAGCTGTGTGCAGATCAGGGAGAAGAAAAGGAAGGGGACAGTGAAAGCCCCCTTTTCACGGTGTTTCCCTATCTCAGCGCTGGTATGTTCTCTGGAGAATTAAGATGATTCACAAAGGGAGCTGTGTGAACAGGGCTGGGGCTGCACCCTTACTGGAGGGTGAGGTAGGGGACGCCTTGTATAGAATTTTGAGCCCTGGGAAAACTTGAAGATTACTGTGATCAAATGGTAATATGTAGATGGATCAAGTGATCTGGGGTTGGTTGGTTTGTTTGGTTTTTGGTTGGTTTGTTTGTTGTTTTTTTTGGGGGGGGGGGTGGTATTTTGTTTGTGGCCCTAGGATTGAACCTGGGTCTTGAGCATGGTAAGCAAGCACTCTACCACTGAGCCCCATCCCCAGCTCAAGTGATCTGTTTTTAAATACTATTTCATCTATATATACAGAGAGCACAGGCAGTGTCTAGGTAAAAATGGAGGCAAGGAATCCAGTGAGGAGTTTATTAAAGGGACTCATGTAAATGATGGTGTCCTGGCTTGGAGAGGTGAATAGGAATAGGCAGGACTTGTTGATGGTGTGGATCTTATGGGTGCCAGAAAAAGGAGACAAAAATGGGTAGATGATGGCATCATCCTCTGGGATGGGGGGAGCCTGGAAGAAGCTGGCTTGGGTGGGCTGGAGGTATGAGAGGCTCTGATGGAGTGGCAAACTGCAAAATCAGTGAACTGCATACCATGAGAAAGTTCTAGGAGAGGGACACAGGTAAATCCCAGGTGCATTTTAAATAACTACAGGCCTCTTTAAGGAAAAGACATCTATATCTTCTGTATCAATGTCTTAAGCTAGCCTCCTAGTTTCAATTCTTAAGAATAGTCACAAAAAGCTGAATTTGAGGTTGTCTTCTTCAGAGTGTGGGAACTTTCTTGAAATTCCCAGGTGCTTGAGAAACACCTGATGCCAGAATCCATGTGACAGATTGTCATCTGCCAGGACCTTGCTGATAAGTGATGTGGAAGGCTCTAGCAGGATTGCTATTTTTTTGTTTTTGTTTTTGTTTTTCGGGAATTGCAGCATCAGTGTAAGAAGTTGTGACATCTTGTTTTTAAAATGTCTTTTCCTCCTGGAAACAGGAACTATGACTTAGGGGAGAAGACTGAGAAGAAATGTTGGATGTAGAAATTTTTAAAAGGGGTCAGGATTTGCCCTTCCCCATTAGTGTGAGTCTTCTTAAAAGTTCTTGGTGTGTGTTAGGAGTTTTCAAGGCAAGGTTAGTGATCACTATATACTCCTTTAAGTAGCCCTAAGCAGAGACTGGTGAAAAACACTTTCATTGAAAGGGGTTGCCAAGCTTCCAAAAAACTACGAGTTTCCTGAAATTTCAGCAAATATTTTTTCACCCAATCTTGATGATACTTTCAGGTAATGATCAGTACACCAATCCCACTTGGCTCACCAAATTTCGTTCTTCTAGGTTGACGCATTCGTTTGCAGTAACAGTTTGAATTTTTAGGTTTCACTGTTTTCTCCTATATGGATAGATGTAGTTGGAACTCTAAATCAAACACGGTTTGTGCAAGCTTCTCGAAACTTGACACAATAAAGTAGTTCTAAGTTCTATCTTTATGGTTTGTTTCCTCTTAATGTAGCCCTAAGCAGAGACTGGCGAAAAAACACTTTCATTGAAAGGGGTTGCCAAGCTTCCAAAAAACTATGAATTTCCTGAAATCTCAGCAAATATTTTTTCACCCAATCTTGATGACTAAGTCTCTCAGCCATCACTGTGTATAAGGGTAGAGAAGAGAACAGTGACCTCAATGTAATGCTTTGTGGGAGCCCGACTCTCTCTCTGCCATGTCTGCTTATAGGAACCATATCTACATGATCCCTGGGACATCAACATTAAGAAAACTTAAAAAATCCTTTTCATGCATTCTTAACAGCTAACGGAAAAGTAATTACCAGCACACCTCCAGGCATCCATGTGATCAAAAACATGTGCTTTTGTATCTCTTTGTCAGGTTTTCTATGTGTTTTTTTTTTCTGATAGTCACACCTGTCTTCTTTGCTTCTCTTGAGCAGAAATACAATGAATATATCACTGACTTCAAACAGCCACTCTTGGGTCAGCCAAGGAAGATGGAAAAAGGGCCGGAGGTTCATGCCACGTTCTCCTATATGTCTGGTCCCTCAGCTGTGCTACCTGACAGGTAATGCTGACTGATGGAGTCTCTGTAAAAGACAACCCAAGTCTTTAAAAGTCAGATTTATCTGGTGCCGTGGTGTGCACCTATAATCCCAGCAGCACAGGCCAAGGCAGGAGGATGACAAATCTGAGGCTAGTTGAAGCAACTTAGTGAAACCCTCCCTAAAAATAAAAAGGGTAGGGATGTAGCTCAGTGGTAGAGCACTTGCCAAGTTCAATCTCTGAACTTTTAATACCAGAGAAAAAGTCACTGATTGAATGATGTAGAAATAGTCTTTTTTCAGAAGCCTATGACCCAGAATTGCAATCCCTAAGTTGGTCAGGTGTGGTTCCCACTACCTCCACTACCTAGGTCTTCTCTAATATAAATTTATTCTTGCTTGTGTAGCTGTATTTTAATCTTTTTTAAAAAGATCTAACAGGTACCATACAGAGAGGATCTTTAATAATGAGACAGTTGTCTGCAAAAACGAGACCAGCTCCCATGAACAGGTCAAGAGTATTGAAGGAGTTCAGGAACTCTCTACAAGTGTAAGTGCTAATTTTCTGACTATGCTTGTGCTTGAGTGTCGTGTGCACTGAGTTTGAGCTCTGTGTGTATATCCCTTGACATCTCAGACTGTTCTATTAAAAAATGACTATTGCAGAAAAAATGCTATTCTTTGGGGGAGAGGGGGAGCAATTCCAGTTTTTCTGATTGGGCAATGTTGGAGGACCAAGATACAGGAATAATGAAAGAGGCTCTAAATTGCCTATAGACATGTGAGTCCAGGGGCAAGATGATTTCAGAGTTCTATCTGCAATATTGTTAAGATCCAGCTGCTTGCCCCTTGCTTGACCAATTAAGTTGACACCTAAGGAGTTGAGGCAAGGCAAATGACTTTATTCAAGAAGTGGCTCAATGAGAAGAAAGGGGGAATTCTCTGCCCAAAGCCCTTCCTCTTGGGGGGGGGCGGGCTTATGTTAGTGATTGACAGGTGTTCCCAGACAGTCGGGCATCCTGCAGCAGGAAGGCTGGATAATGGATAACCAAATCATGATGTTTTCCAGTTTCTAAAATCTCAACAACTCCTACCATGAACAGAAACACCTCCACTGCTGAATTTCAATATTTCAACCCTGAGAACAGGCAGTAATGGATTCAAGGAAAATAGTCCTGATTTGCATATATCTAATTGCCATTGCTTATTTTCCTTGATCTGATCACAATGGGAATATTTATATTTTCAGAGACCAGAATGCACAAAGAGAACTTAGTCGCTGGAGGTTTTTGCTTGACCCAGACTTTTTGTCTATCTCGGGAAGAACTTTGAAAGAAGAAAGAATCTTCCAATATAAAGATTCAGTAAGATGAATTGTCAGGATTTGCATGTCATGGTGGAGTCAAATAGAGTAATACACAAAGGAACCAACTCAGTCATGTTTATAGCTATACCTGTTGCTCTTTTCAGTACACCTATTCTTTCAGTGAGATGACAGGCAAACACTGCATAAGGATATGTGTAAAGCACTTGGCTATAGTGACCTCTCTCATCTCTTTATCTAAATCTGTGGACATTTGCTCCTGGCAGTTGGAAGACTGATCTTCCAAGTATATTTTTAAGGACCAGATACATAGAATCGAAATGATGCAGAGGAACCTGTAATAAAGGAAAAGACTGAAGTTTTAACAGTATTAGAGCAAAGAAGGATTAATGAATCCAGCAGCATTCGGAACCAGAAGAGGTTCAGAGTTTCATGGCAGCAGTGTGGGCAGTGAGCTGCCACAGGCTGATGTAGAAGTACAATGAAAACATATTTGACTAGAGTAGAAAGACCCCACATAGATGTTGGTTGGCAGTTTCTGGTTGGTAAAGTTCCTAGTTTTATTTTACTTTTTACATTAGGTCTCCACGTACCTCTGAGGAAACTGAAATCCTGGAATCAGCTTAGTCTAATGAACTCTCAACTAAAACTTCATAACACCCAAGATAGAATCCAAGTTTTGCTAATCCATATCTTAAATATGTAATCCACACATTATTTAAGCTAAGAATTGAGAGATTTCAATAGAAATTGCACAGATATACAATGGAAATGTCCTTGGATAATGTTGATGTCGATAAAAAGTAATTTATGTCTTATCATTCTTTTCTAGTTTGAGGCTATTCCAGTAGCAGACTGGTTAAAAGGATCACAAAGTACATCCTTACTTAGAGCGGTGTCACTAAAACACTGGGCAATACTTCATACTCGGAACTGTTTCTGAGTCCAAGATCTTAGAGGAGAATCTAAGCTCAGTCACCCCTGCCATGGGCATTATATTAGAAAAAGCAAAAATGTAAGTAGAGTGGCAATTTCCAATTTAGAAATCGGTTGTTAACAATCTGAAAGTAGAGTCTCTGAAATATCAACTGGGAGGAATCATTTTCTTTATCAAAACTCTGAAACCCTATAAGTAAATGTTAATTTCTTATAGTCAACAAACACTAGAACAGACTTTTGTGACATGCTTTGTGGCTATTAGAATACATGTTGAGGAAGGCATGGGAATGAGCAACTTGGTGTGAATGGATGGAGAATACTTTTTAAATTTGTTTACTTATACATGACAGGAGAATGTATTTTGGCAGAATATACATACATAGAGTTGAACTTATTCTATTTAGGATCCTACTCTTGTGGTTGTACATGAGGTGAAGTTACATTGGTCATGTATACAAATACAAGGTTAGCAAAGTGAGGACTGATTAAATTGTACTGTCTTCCCCCACCCACCCCTTTGTTTGTTTGCCTTTGTCTAATCCAATGGGTTATTGTTATTCCCCTCCCCAGCCTCCTTTGTTTGGGTTAGCATCCACAAAGCAGAGAGAACATTCAGCTTTTGGTTTGGGGGATTGGCTTATTTCACTTAGCAAGATAGTCTCCAGTTCTGGATGGGGACTGTTAAGAACTAGGTCCCACTGGATGCAGTGGCACAGCATGTCATCCTTGTGGTCAGGAAGCTGGGGCAGGAGACTCACAAGTTCAAAGCAGCCTCAGAAACTTAGTGAGCCTCTGAGCAACTTGGCAAGACCCTGTCTCTAAATAAAATATAAAAAGGGCTGGACCTGTGGCTCAGGGGTTTAGTGCCCCTGGGTTCAATCCCCAGTACAAAAAAAGAACAACAATAAGGGGCTGGGGTTGTGGCTCATTGTTAGTGCTTGTCTTGCATGTATGGGGCACTGGGTTTGATCCTCGGCACCACATAAAAATATATAGATGAAATAAAGATATTGTATCCATCTACAACTTAAAAAGAATTTTTTAAAAGAACCAAGGTCCCAATCATGTTTCTAAAAATTGAACTTATTTTTAAATGGTTCAATCTTTTTGTAGCAATTTTGGGTTCACAGAAAAATGAAGAATGTATGGAGACTTCCCATGTACTCCCTACCTCCTCCATTATCAATATCTCCCACTAAAGCAGTGCATTTAAAATAATTGATGAAACTATATTAATAAACCTATATTAATCCATTACAAATGCTCAATCTATAGTTTACATTGTACAAAATCAAGAATGAAATTCATTCTATGGATTTGGACAAATGTATGTGACATATATCCACCATTACAATACCAAGCAGAGTAGTCTCAACTAATTTTTTTTCGCTATGTCCATAGTTTTCACTTTTCCAGAATTTCATACAGTTGAAGCATATAGTATGTAGATTTTTCAGATTAGCTTTTTTCAGTTAGTAATAATGTACATAAAGTTCTTCTTTTTATGGCTTGATAGCTCATGTCTTTTTAGTGCTAAATGTTATTATGTTGTCTAGATGTACCACAGTATTTTTTCATTCCCCTACTGAAGGACATCTTGTTTTCTTCCAAGGTTTGACAATTATGCATAAAGCTGCTCTAAATATTTATGTGCCAGTTTTTGTGTGGACACAAGTGTTTAACAACTTTGGATAGATACCAGGAAACACAATTATAGGATCATATCATAAAAAAGTGTTAGTTTTTAACAAACTACCAACTGTTTTCCAAAGTGTCTGTACCTTTTGCATTCCCCTTGGCAATGATCAGAGTTCCTACTGCTCCAATTTCTCACCAGCATTTGGTGTTACAGGTGTTCTGGGATCAGGTGATTCTAGGGTGACATTGACTCTAAGTTGTTTATATTTGCATTTTCTCAATAGCATAATATGGAGCATCTTTTCACATGCTTATTTGTTAGATCTTTCCATATTTATCTTCCTTGGTGAGGTCTTATATGTTTGGCTCATTTCAAAATCGGCTTGTTTTCTTATTGGTGAATTGTGAGAGTGCTTGGTATATTTGAGATAACAGCTCTTTGTTAGATGTCTTTTGCAAATATTTTGTTTTGATATGTGTCTTGTCTTCTCATCTCTTTGACAGTTTCCTTCACAAGGCACAAGTTTTTAATTTTAATGAAGTCTTACTAATCTATTTCTTTTTTTCATGAATTTTGCCCTTGATGTTGTATCAACTTGTTGTCATAACCAAGGTCATGGAAATTTTCTCCTATAAAGCTTTAGGAGTTTTTAATTTTGAGGTTGTACATTTAGGTCTGTGATCCATTTCTGCATCAGTTTTGGGAAGGGTATAAGGTCTGTGTCTAGACTGATTTTTCTTTCTGGAACATGGATGTCTATTTGTTCCAGGATCATCTGTTGAAAAGATTCCTTATTGTGTTGGTTTTTTTTCCTCTGATTATTGACCTAAGTCTATTTCTGGCTATATAATTTCCATTGACCAATTTGTCTATGCCATCCCCCAAACCACACACTGTCTTCATTACTGTAGGTTTCTATTAAGTCTCGATGTTGGATAAGTCATTCCTCCACCTTTGTTCTTTTTCAATATTGTATTGGTTAGCTGTGATGCTCCAATTTTTAAAAAAATTGCTTCTCATAAGTTTTAAAAATTAGTTTGCCAATATTCACAAAATTATTCACTGATTTTTTGATTAGCATTGCATTGACTCTAAGTTGTCTATCTATGAACATGGAATACTGCTCCATTTTATTTGTTTGTTTATTTATTGGAATTTTAGTTTCCCTTACGTAGGTTTTAGGCATATTTTGTTAGATTTATACATAAGTATTTCATTTTGAGGTGCGAATATTGTTGTTTTTTCATTTCAAATTCTACTTTTGTTGCTGGTATTTAAAAAAAAAAAGCATTTAGCTCTTATATATTAAGCCTTGTATCCTGAAACCTTATTATAACCTCTTATTCATTTCGGGATTTTGTTGATTCAGATTTTCTTCACAGATATCATCTACAAAAAGAGGTTTATTGCTTTGACTTTCTTCTATAATCACATTAGTAAGAAACTTTGAGTAAAATGTTAAAGGAGTTTTATGTGTGGGGACACATCTGATTTTTAAGTTTTTTTTAATCACTCCTTTTAGTTATGAAAAATTGTGCTCAATTTCTGATCTGAGAGTTTTGTCTGATATTTGCTGTCTCTCTCTTGTGCTTTTGCATTTTGGTGTGCCTAATTTTTCCTTAATGGCTGGATATGATGCTTTGGGTCAGTGTGTGCTATAAATGGTCATGTGGTAGTAAGTTAAAGGGAAACTAGACTCCTATAATGAGGTGTCATTCTGTGGTGAGGTTGAGCCTGTGGATTGTGAATTTCACAGGTGCTTAAGTTCTTCTCTCCTTGGTCAGGCAGGACCAGATGGCTAGAGAGTGTTAGAGTTGCTATTTCGCTTATCTCGTGCAGATTAGCTGATACTTCCCCAAAAGATCAGGCTCTGGTAACTGGTTTTCCCTGCAGGCCAGCCTTGCTGGGAAGAAGAATTTTCTAAAATATTTCACAAGGATTCTTCTTCCCCTCCTCTTTTGGAATCACCAGGGGATTTTTCTGATATTTTAGAGAACCTGTTGATCTCCTAGAAGTGAGTCTTCCAAATTATGGGGTCCTCCCTGGGCCTGAGTACACCTGCAGTTTTTTAATTTTCCCCAGGTGTCCACACTGAGCATCCACCAATTTCAATAAATTGTCAATGACAATTTAGGTCTCTGCTTTGCCTTGGGCCTGTTTGCTCTGAGCCTCTCCGGCAAGCTCTGACTCTTGGGAACACCTGTGTTTTGTCCTTGGGGGCAGCCATTTGCCCTGTGTCCTCACCTCTCTTAGGGATCCTAGAATGATTTTTTTTCAGTCTATTTAGCTTTTTACTTCTGATGACCAAATGGTGACATCCCAGCTCATTACAAAGGAAACCAGACCTACAAATTAGTTTGAAAAACAATTAAAATGGAAATCTTGACATTTTTATCATGGCTTATTTTTATTCATTGCATGAAATATTTGTTGTGTTTCACTATTCATTTCCACTGGAGGATTGATGATATGTTTATTTTCTAGGAGAGAAGTACCTGGTAACACTATCTCTAGTTATATAGACATTTTAAAGACGCTTATCAAAGGTGGCCCAGAAATGGTAAGCGTTTAGTTGATGTGTGTTCTTTAGTTCTAAATCTGCATTTACATGTACTTTAAAATTTAGAAGGCTGCCCATGTTCCCCTAAACTAACCAACAAATGCCAATGTATCTCTAGAGTGTAGCTGAATGTGCACTATCAGGGCTTAGCTATTCCTTTTGCTAATGTTCTCAGGCTTTTTTTTAATAGTCTTATACTTGGACATTTACATTTTTCCAGTTTTCAATTATTTTGTTAAAATATTTATTTTTTAGTTGTAGTTGGACACACTATCTTCATTTTATTTTTATGGGGTGCTGAGAATCGAACCCAGGGCCTTGCACGTGCTAGGCGAGCGCTCTACCGCTAAGCCACAATCCTAGCCCCTTCTCAGGCTTTTGAATTTGGAATTATTTTATAAAGTGATATGACATATAAATTTAATGTAAATGGGTTATAAAAATCATCATGATTTTCATCTCCAGTTATGATCTAAGTAAATGTTTGTTTAGTATAGTATTTCTTCTAGCTCAAGTCCTTCCTCTTGTTCAATGATTCTTCCATCCATTGTTTTAGACCAAGTTGTCATTACCTGGTGTCTGAGTTACTACAGAAATATCCCATCTTTCTTTCTTCCTTGAATTCTTTTCCTTAATTCATCTTGCATCCCCCTCCTTCCCTCAGGATGATCTTTCACCAGGGAGGCTTTCTTAATCATGAGGCCAGTATGTTTTTCTTCCTTTTATGTGAAGCCTAGACTTTTTTTAATTGCTATAGGGAATCTTGGGAGGCAAACACCTTTTCTGAGCCAATATCCATTTTCAAATGAAATGTCTTAACTCTTCAGAAAAAGAGGTAAATCATATATATATATATATTGGATACCACATGTTTTAAAGTATGTCTCCATTGTGGAATGGTTAATTCTAGCTAATTAACATGCATTACCTAATAGTTGTGTCTATGGTGAGAACACTTAATATCTACTGTCGTGACATTTTTTCAAGAATATTATATACACCATTAACTATAGTCAACGTGCTGCCTGCTAGATTTCTGGAACTCATTCCTTCTACCTAACTATAATTATGTGTTATTTGACCAACACCCCTACAGGCTCTTCATTCTTGGTAACCAACCCCACCTGTGGTAAACACTGTCCTACTTTCCACTTCTGAGATCAACATTTTTAGATTACACACACAAGTGAAGTTGATATGATGCTTTTTGTTTCTGTACCTGGCTTATTTCATTTACTATCCTCCAGGTTCATCCGTGGTATCACAAATGACTAGATTTCTCTATTTATAGTGAGTAGCATTCACTATGTGTATATATACTACTTTCTTTGACCATTCATTTCTTGGACATGTTAGTTGATGCCATATCTTGGCTATTGTGAATAGCGCTGAGTAAACATAGGAGCACAGATACTTCTTTCATGAACTAGTTTCCTTTACATATATACCCAGCATGGGATCATTGGATCAAAGGGAAGTTCTGCTTTTAGTTTTCATGGAACTTCCCCTCTGTCTCCAATGATAGACTGTACTAGTTGACATTCCCACTGGCAGAGTGCAAGGGTGCCCTACTCCACACCTTTGATAACAGTCATCCTCAATGGAGTGAGGTGATGCCTCATATGACTTTGATCTGCATTTCCCTGATTAGTCATGTTGAACACATACCACATACACCTGTGAAACATGCATAAGTACATACACAAAATATTATGCCTGCATTTTAGGATTTTAGTTGTAAGACAGAAAAATATTTGTCTAATCCACTGACTAATCCATTTGTCTAATATCTCTCAATTTGGATTTGCTCATTTCCTCATAATTAGATTCCAGTCATGCATTCTTGCAAAAAATCATAGATGTGGTAGTGGGTTTTTCTCAATCCATGATATCAGGAAGCACAGGATGTTGATTTAAATGAACTGGGACAAGTAGAGTACCTAGTAAGTACCCGATCTATAAAGATCATCCTGCAAATGGTGACTTTCCTGATCCTGGTATCCTTCTGTGGACACTTTCAACCCATCCTTGTTAACTTCACCCTAAATTCTTGGAAATCAAGTCAATGGAACAAAGGATTTTTCAAGCTTAAGCATTGGATGCACACTTCCCAGTTTGACAATTCTGCAGCCTTTTCCTTGTGATGTGATTCTACACTCTCTACTTCCTTAGACTTAGTCACTTAGTAGACTCTAGTTTATCAGAGTTCTGCCTTGAAATGGCTTTCATTTCTTTTATCATTACTGTCTTAAAGAATTTCATGTCTGCTTGCTTTTAAGGTGGTTTGCATATTGCCTGATGATAGGAAAAACAGGTATGATGAAATAAAAAAATACTTGTGTGTTAAATCTCCAATTCCAAGCCAGTGTGTGGTGGCACATACCCTGCTAAAGCCCGGACATTAAAAACCATGGCCATAAAGATTGCCCAGCAAATGAATTGCAAGATGGGAGGAGCCCTCTGGAAGGTGGGAGACAGGAGTATGTAGGATTTCATTACCTTCTCTTTTATTTGTGAATAGTGAAATTTAAGAGTCTGTTTTTCAATCTAATAATTAAGTTTTGTTCACATTCTGTTCTAAATTTACTTTTTTTATTAAAAAAAAGTTGAAAAAGACAATATTCGTTGGTATTGTTTCCACGATATTGTAAGTCGTCGGAAGTCAATTGCAGGATTTGTGGCAAGCATCGATGAGGAATTAACCAAGTGAGTAAGCTTTGGTAGACATTTGATTGGTAGCTGTCTGTTCACCCAACCGAAGAGGTGACCTGACTCATATTTATTGGGAGTTCAGACGAGTAGTTCTTAGCCATGAGCTGTCCCAGTTTTCTGGCAAAATTATGCTCCCAAAATATTCTGCATAAATGGTTGAGTTTGTGGGGGGGATTTTTTGTTTGTTTTCATCTAACAGAGCAAAAAGTAGCAGATGACAATACCTGCTTATATTTAGTTCTTTGGGTGAGACTCTGAAATTGTGAGATAGAAATTAAAATCTCAGCCGAGCCACATTCTTCTCTTCAGGCTCTCGTGGGTGTGGCAGAAGCCATTTCCTAGTGGTGGTAGCACAGAGGGTCCCGATGCTTTGCTGGCTGTCAGTTGCAGGCCAGTCTAGCCTCTTAGAGGTTGTGCACATTCCTTTCCACATGCCCCGCCCCCATCTTCCAACCAGAGGCCTGGAAGTATAGAATCTTGGCTTCTTCAGGCCTTTCTATGTAATATAACCACAAAAGGAGATGTATATCTGTATTTCCACAACTCCCCTTTTCTTCTGGAGCCATGTTTCCCCCCATCCTTAGAGTAGAAAACACACCACACCTTAAAATGAGTTTGTAGCCCTTGTGTATTACATGATATGTGGCCCTTAGATTACCCCTGCCCCCATGATTGATGTTTGTGGCCCACTAGAGGATTATTTCAGAGTGTTCTTTAGAGAAAATCCACCCTCATTTCCACAGATGACATCATTTCCCCCAGTGATTCTCTATTTCCACACAGTAACATTTTATACTGCTTTTTCTTTGAATTAGAAAATGTTGCAATAATGGGAAGACAGTGTCACTCAGTGGACATTCTGAAGTAATTTCTAGATCTAAATACTGGCAGTACAGCAGGGAAAACAGAGAACCAAATGTTGATGGTAACTCATGGAGGTTAATAAAGAGGCAGACAAATAAGTAGAGCACATAATGTCAGGTGGTCAGGTGAGCTCATTCTGAAGTAAATGTTAAAGAGAGCAACTTGAGACATTTTATGAATTTTTTTGTGGGTGGGTGGTAACAGGTTGATCACAGCCACTGAGTCACATCCTCAGCCCTATTTTGTATTTTATTTAGAGACAGGGTCTCACTGAGTTACTTAGCACCTCGCTTTTGCTAAGATGGCTTTATACCCATGATCCTCCTACCTCAGCCTCCTGAGCCACTTGGATTACAGTGTACACCACAGTAACCAGCCATTTTTATTTTACTGGACATGTTGAAGTTGTCATACTGGCTGTCAGTCTTGCAAATCAAATTGCTTCCTCAGATTATTATTATGGGTGAGCCCTTTGCCTAAGACATTGACCCCAAAGCAGAAATCTCCAGGAGAAGAGTTTTCACTTGGTCACATTCCCCAGCAGGTGAAACTAGAGTAGTCATGTATGTGGACAACATGAGTAATTTTTTAGAATAATTTTTCAGTTGCAGATGGGCATAATACCTTTATTTTTATGTGGTGCTGAGGATCAAGCCCAGTGCCTCACAATTGCTGGGCAAGTGCTGTACAACTGAGCCACAACCTCAGCCCCAAAATGAGTAATTCATAATAATTTTAACAGTTCTTGTTTGTGTGTATTCAAAAACCCTTATAAGATGCCTAAGATATCAAAAGAGACTAATACTGGATCATTGTAGATATGTGAAGGGATTGTTCCTTAATTGGATCCTTTGGCTACTGGTGTGTGTGTGTGTGCGTGCATATATACACGTGTATATATTCTTGTCATAGATTAACTCAGAATCCAAATGATGAAATTAAGATTCCAGTTAACTCATTTTTTTTTCTGAAAACAGGTGGTACTCTCAATGTATCTTCCAGGCACCAGGAGAGGAGCTTGTGGATGGATTGAAGAACTGTTTGCAACGTCAGCCTTGGGGTTGGTGTGCCAACATTCTACATCAGTAGTTCTTCACAAGTAGAGATAGTGCCCCCAGAGACCATTCATTCATGACCAAAAACACTTTTTTGTTGCCACACTGGGATGGTGGTGTGCTGGCATGTAGTCCAGCAGGTAGAGACAAGAAATGCTGCAAAACGCCCCATTGTGTATGACATGACCACACACGCCCATACCACTCAAATTTCAATGGTACTATTATTGTAGAACCCCTGGACTAAAATAAATGAAAGAAACCCCTGGACTATTCTGAAGTTGGAGTCTGTGAGCGAAACTGTCCTGAAAGCTACAGTGTTGAAAGGTGAACCCTGACATTGTCAAAAATAGCAGAGGCCAGTTTGTCCCAATTGAGGTGTGCTTACATGTTTCTGGGTTCCTTTCAGGTGCCTTGAATTCCTGGCTTAGAAATGTACCACATGCACCAGAATCTATTGTGGTCTATCAGGATGGAGTGGGAGATGGTCAGCTTCAGGCCTTGCTTGACCATGAAATATCTGAGCTCGTGGGCTACTTAGAAAATGAGTGCCCATATAGGTGAGTACATAAATTGTCCAGTTCAGATAATGTAAGAAAAAGCTGTTCTCGGGAAGGAAAAAGAATCTAAGTGACATGTGAAGAGAAAAAAAGGGGCTTGATTCACACGGTGGGCTTCAGTGGCTGGGTGGGCAGTTGAACAGCCCCAGCCCTTTGACTTTGTGGTTCACATGGAGTCGGGGTGCAGAGTGTGGTGGCAGCCTGTTTCTCTTCATGGAGCACTGCGTGGAGTGCTCGTCTGCCTTATAGATTCACAGATGTCCATGAACACTTTGTCCATGGCTCTCAGATGTCACTCCTTTGATCCTGGAGTTTTTAAGTCTCTGTGCTGGGGCTCCCTCCTAGCTGTGTCCGCAGCCTCTTCTGACTGTGGGGCTTGCTGCCCAGCAGAGACAGCAGGACTGGTTCTGAGCTTCAGAGGAAGGGTCCCTTCACCTAGGATGTGGGTGGCTCTAAAGAGACTCCTCCTCGTTCTACTGCCCCACTTGGGTACATGCAACCAAGTGTTTAAACTGGGCTGTATGGAGGGGGGCTGCTGTCCACAGGCTTTTAAATAGGTGCTAAGCGTGTGAGGTTCTAGCACCCTGAATGCTTCTGAGATGAGATTGAGTAAACATCCTAATTTATCCTAATTTTTCAAGTATCAAGTTAACTTTCATTGTGGTGAAGAAACGAATAAACACCAGGTTTTTTCTTCAACACAATCGAAAACTTGGAAATCCAGCTCCAGGAACTGTTGTTGACATGATGGTAACCAGGGAGCAATGGTAAGAGAGTTTTACTTTTATATCTGCATCTATAACTTTCTCAGTTCACCTTGGCAAAATCCCTTCATCCCAGTTACTTCACCTTAGAAGCATTTTCTCATCCTTGACAACTAATTTGATCTATATATTTTTTCACACTTGACCAGGGACTCTTCATTTGGATTTAGAAATTGTGATTGGTCTTATGGTTAAGTTTCTTAAGTATTTTTTCTCTGTGGCAAAATAAAAGTAATTTTGTGGCCTAGAATGCCTTCATTTAAAGTCATAAATGGGCTGGGGCTCAGTGGCAGAGCGCTTGCCTAGCATGCATGAGGCACTGGGTTTGAGCCTCAGCAGCACATAAAAATGAATAAATTAAATAAAGGTATTGTGTCCATCTACAACTAAAAAAATTTTTTTAAAGAATAGCAAATTGTGTTTGACAGCTGGGAGTCATCACAAATCAAATATGAAATATGCCCCATGAGAATGTCTATTTAAGTAATAACCTGAAGAGGTTTTTAGTTTTTAAAAATGTCTTGATGCTTTTAAAGGGGGCAATATAAAAAAAACAGTTTCTCTTATGACACTTATCCTGTAAGAACATTGACAAATAATACATTATAAAGTAATATTGGATAAGCCACAAAATAGTTTAGTTTCATATTGTCAGCTCTATTATCCTTTTATATTGTCAGCTGTATTATCCATGAACATCTGCAATAAATCAGAGCAGTCACTTATGAATTTTTTTTCATGTAAGGAAGCAACCCACCATGAGTTAGAATTAGCAGACAAAATGACAACAGGATCAGACATCCAAAACTTTTAGACAATGAAATGATTGCAATCATTCCATAGTAAAGTATGCTTAAAAGGGAAGATGGAATGAAGTCATTGAATAAAAGTCATAAGAAAAGTAACTAAGAAATGTTGAATTAAAAGGTCAATTTGGACTTGGATAGTTAACAATGATAAGCTTTACAAAAATAAAGAAATTGGAGGAAGTATCAAAGTGAAGTTTACCTGGAAAGGAAATGGTTAATTAGAAAATACATTAAGTATCCATGATGCAGTAGTGAGCCTTAAAATATGGAAGCTAAGAAAGAAATGCTCAGGAAATGATGAGGCAAAATAAGACTTGCTGTGTATCAAATAGAAGGTTCTATAGGAAAAACATGGGTAGAAGTAATAAGCACAGACAGACAGATTCTGAATCTTCATGTTTGAAAATAATAAAATCTGAGCAAAAACAATAAAAATGAGTCTCCATTTAGTTGAAATTTAAGAATAGCAAGAATAAGAAATTTTAAAAGCGGTCAGAATACTATTATTTATATTTATAAACAATAATTATTCAGTACCAGTAATACAAACAATACAGTGAAATTGTATCTTCAAACGGCCTCCAAAATATCAAACTAGAATTTGATAGCCCTCTAAGCTATCAACAAGCGTACCAAACATGCTTAGGTAAACATATGGTGTCCACATGAGCAGATCTATCCAGCTCTCACTGAAAGCCTTGACTTCCTAAGTAATGAATAACTGCTAGGTATATTAAAACATTGTAGAGTTCTATTCTTATGGAAGTCTGTGTGTGTGTTTTTTAAATATTAGATCTGTAAAACTATAATCATATTTAATTAAAACATTTTAAGGTTCTCAGTTACTGGGGAAAACAAGAGCTTCTAGTTAACTTTAGATGTAGATGTTTCATTTCCATAATTGTGTTATATGAAATCTGAATGGGAAATAAAACATATGAATAGAGGGAAGAAATGAAGTTACATTAAGGAAAGGCAGAAACATTGATCAATATAGTCTAATACAGGAAAGAACTAATTCAAAAGGCAAAAGTATAATAAAGCATTACATAGGACTGTACACATAAAAATAAAATTCAGTATTTACAACATATGGAAATAGATTAACCTTGCCAGTTTTGTCATTTACAGAGTTTGAGTGTTTTCCAACAATTCTTTTTTTTTTCATCTTGACCTCTTTTATTTTTTTTTTTCCTTCCAACAATTCTTAAGAAGCCTGTATCCCTGGCCCAAGAAGTCTCATCTTTAAAATTCTGCACCTATTGCCACCCAATGTGCCAATTCTGTTTCTTTCCCTGGGCATCAGTACCTACATTTCAAGTCTCCATCTCAGGAAAGTTATTATCTACATGCACTTAATGGTCCTTTATGGATTTGCTTTATCAAATCATTGTTAGACAGGCTTCTAAATTGAAAGGAAACTGTCTATAGAACAGATTTCTGTAAATTAGTAAATGAAATATTTTCATCTGATACTAGGGTTATATTCTTCTCTAAAATAAGTGGAGACCCCCGTGTTCTGTAATTGCAGGTATGACTTTTTCATTGTGAGTCAGTCTTCTACAGTTGGTACTGTGACTCCCACTCATTATAATGTTATCTATGACACCGTCTGCTTGGACCCGGATACAGTCCAGCGTTTAACTTACAAACTGTGCCACATGTACTACAATTTGTCAGTGAGTATTTTATTGTGATTTCCCTTCAAATCTGTAAAATGTGTTGTTCAAAACTGAGCAACTTTTCAACTTCTGAATTGATATCTATGACAATGTAAACTTAGAGATAGTAAATGTCCATTTGAGTGTAAAGTAAAAAAAAATTTTCTTTCTACTAAAGGGCATCATCCAAGTTCCTGCTCCTTGCCACTATGCCCATAAACTGGCTTACCTTGTGGGCCAGAGTCTTCACGATCAGCCAAGTAGCTTACTAGCTAACTCTATTACCTTTGAGCTGTAGAAGATGTGATATTGAAAACCACAATTCATACTTTAAAAAAAAAACTTTTGAAGCTGGATATCTGAAATAGATTCGTAGCTAAATTGTAATCATTTTTTATTGCACATGGGAGAATGTTGAACAGCATCAGATATGGCAAAGAAGAAAACAAAACCAATATCTAGCAGAAAGAAATTTAGAGATATTAACTCTGGTATTTGGGATTGCTTATTATACCACAAATGCCACAGGAGGCAATTGAGTAAGAAGTTGAATTTATGTTGACAGATTGATGGGTCCAAATCAGTGGAGCTTTCTACTTAAAATACTACCCCTGACTTGACCCAAGGCTGCCTCTCCAGCCTGCAAAGAACTGACAGAGGATTGTCTTGCAATTCCCCTTTCAAATGTTGCAAAGCTTAAGTAATTAAATGTGCCCAAACACTGTGCATTCCAAGTGGTGTGCTGATAATTGAAAAGAAGGGGGCATTAGTCATCTATGGATTATATTTTTGAACAGATGTAATAAAGAGAACCTGGTGATTTAAATTGGCAATTTGGGAACATGGACAGCTTTTGCCACTTCTACCACAAAGGATATTAACATCTCTTGGCCTTTCTTTTGCTTGCTGTCCAAGTGTGATACCATATTAACTGCACCATCATCAGAGTTTTCAATCTGTTGTTTAACCTTACTAGTGATGGCACATGCTTTCTCGGGAACCACACAGGTTGCTCTTTTCATTTAACAGGATTCTTTGAATAGACTCAGGAAAACAAATGTAAAAAATGTATGAGAACTTTATTTTCTCATACTCTACTTTAAACACAATGGTACTTGGGCAAGGCAGGGCGGGCAGAGATTAGTTTCTAATATAACAGAAGGTATGCTAGGAAATAACTTGCTTTAATTATATGGTAATTGATTTTGTTTTGAGATTTGTGCCTGTCTTATTAAAAATAATAAATCATTTAAGAAAATTTTTTGTAATATAGGTAAAATTCTACTGAGATACACAGCCAACCATGATAAATAGAGGAGATAGGCCCATAATTAAACAAGGGCTAAGGCAAATGTTCTTTTTTTGAAGTTAGAATTTGGTTTATGTTGTTTCTAGAAATCTAAAAGATTAATTTGGAAAGAAAGAGTAGAACACTGTTATTAATTTATAGAAAAAGTTTGCATATATACAAATGTCATTCCTAATGCTATTAAACTTAAAATGATATCAATAAAGCTATTCAGATTAAAGTCATTGAGTGCCTTAATATGTTCTACTGATTAATTTCTAAGATGAATGAAAATATTACTGAAACTGGGGCATATCTCGTTTCACTAGCCTATTAGTCTTTTATAAAATTGTGTGAAATGCAAGTTGGGCATGGTGGTATATGCCCAGTAACTCTGGAGGCCAAGTAGGATTGCATGTTTGAGGCCAGCCTGGAAAATTTAATGAGATCTTGTCATAAAAATATAAAAGGGCTGGGGATGTAGCTCAGTAGTAGAGCCCCTCTGGCTTCAAATCCCTAGTATTGGCAGGGGGGAACATTAGGTGAAGGAAGTTGGGTATTCAGTATGTGCAAAAAGGAAATCTTACCATTCCAAAGGCTTATAAAAATTTTTGTAAATGTGTCATACACATCAATGTCTGTTTTACATTGTGGAGAAGGGGCTGGAGAGTGCAAATTAAAGGCCTATCAGGAATGCATCCTGTGTAGCAATATAATAACTTAGGAGAAAATGCACTCCCTGATTCTGGCAATAGTGAATAACATACAGTTGGGCACCCCAGATCTGTGAGTTCTGCATCTGTGGTTCAGACAACCTCAGACTGAAAATAAGTGTGTGTGTGGGGGGGGGGGGCATCCTCTCTACAGAACATGAACAGACTTAAAAATTCTTTGTCAGTAGAACCAAAATAATTCAATATGTTTATTTACACTGTATTCGGTATTTGTAATCTGGAGATAAAATATACGAAGAAAAGGTTATATGCAAATTAACACTTTTATATAAGAGACTGAGCATCTGCAAATTTTTGTGTCCTGGGAGATCTTGGATCCAATGTCCCATAGATATAGAGGGATGGCTGTATATCAGCTATTTCCCTGAATACTGATGAAAAAGCTGGACAAATCATATGTTTTAAAGAGATGGCAAAGCAAACTGTACCAATATTTAGAAGGAAATCTGGAAAAATGCTATTTTTTATACCCAAAGTCCACAGTAGGCAATTGAAAAGTTGGATTTATTTTGATAGATGTGTGGGTATATATTGCACAGAGGGTTGGTTATTGGTGACTTATACAATTTTTGGTTTAAAATACTGTGGTCTATACCCTAGGGGAATCTTGAAGTAGATAAGACCATCCAGGAACAGAAACCAGACTGCTAATACCTCACAGTCATCCACCACAGGCAGAGTCTCTCTGCAGGATAACATCTTTAACACCAGTCTCTTATATTTTCCATATATAATACTCAATGAAAAATAACTGGATATAAGAGGGAAATCAGAAACAATGTAAATGGAATTGTAGGGGCTAAAATGACACAAGTTATCAACCCAGAATAACAGGAGAGGTAAAATTAAAAGGAATCTCGAGGAAATTGTGGAAAAGAACTTGCCAATTCTAAGACTAAAAAACAGTATCTAGAATAACTCAGGATAATTGTAGCATCACGTTTGACACAGCTTAAGAGAACTCATAAAATGGTAGGTGGATCAGAAGAAACTAAAGCAGTGAAATGAAAAGATAAGAAATGTAGAATATAAAGAGGGAATCTCTCATTTTTTATTTCTAGAAATTTGCTGGACATAGTTGTTCCCACAATGAGAATAGATGGGACAAAAGTGCTGAGAAGTATTAGCCTTATTATATTGTTGGTATTGCATGCAGGGAAGAACATGGAACAACAAATATCAGTACGTACAATTGTAACGCACCAACCAAAAGGGGGGAAATAAAAATGATAAGAGATTAACAATAAAATTATATTTTAATAAAGGTTATATAAATGTAAAAAAATACAGGACAGGCTAGAAATCATATTTTAAAAAACACATCATAGAGCTATGATTAAATCCATGCTTTGCATTTTTGGTAGAAATAGCGCAGAAGTGATGCCATATCTTCCTATCAGGAAGTACATGGTGTTGCTGTATTCCATTAGTCATGACAGCTTGGATCACTTTAAGTTTATTTGTAATAAGTATTGTATTTCCATTTGTAATAAGTATCCTGTAGGAAGATATTTTAAGCCCAAGTGTTCTGTTCCTTCTTACTCACTGGTGTGTCACCCACGGAATATTCTTGCTTAAAACAATGATGGCAGTTACCAAGTCTTGTATACTGTTGAAGAATGAAAAGGAAATACGTTTGTGTTTTATAATTAAACGTGTGGTTCACTATATTCTTTGTGCCTTTCACCAGGTTGACAGGTCCTTTTTAATTCTCAAAGTTTTTTATCATGAGTAGATGCCAAAATTTTTGCCAAATGCTTTCTCTGCCTCTATTGAAATGACCATGATTTTTCTTAAGTCTGCTTCTAGGATGGAGTGCTGTTTTATCGGCGTCCCATACCTGGTGTAACCATTCCTGCAAACCTGCCACCTTGAACTGGTGTCCATGTAGTATCTTACAAGGTTACAGGTCTGACATAGATCTGGAGGAGCTAAAAAGTCAAGGTGCTGGTGATACTGCATTCCTGGGGGCACTACAAGAAAATCCACGTCCTTGTCCTCTTCAGCTTCTCAGGGGCCTTGCTCTTCCTCAAAGCCAGCAAGGACCCACTGACCAGTCTCACATTCTGTCACCCTGACAGTGACTCTCCTTCTGCCTTCCACTTCCACTCACTGGTGTTCACATTCATGCCATTTGGACAATCCGGGACAGTGTCCCTATTTTAAGGGCAGGTGACTAGTTCCATCTGCAACCTTCCCAAAGTAAGGCAACATTGCAACAGATTCCAAGGACTCGGACTCGGACATCTTTTGGTGAGTAGTTTGCTACCACAATTATAAAGTTGGATTCTTTTTTTAATAAAAAGATAATTTTTTACTCAAGTAACTGCAAATAGGAAGCGAGAGGGGGGAGTCCTAGGCTGGGACAAATCTCCCAGACAAGAACAGTGGGGAAAGTGGCCCCTACAGCCTTTATGGACGATACCCTCTCCCTCTCCTCTGCTGGGGCTGGGCAGTGGGTACTCCAGCCTGCCTTCCCCATGGAGAGGGGGGATGGGTAGCAGCAGCCACAGAAGAAACACTGAGCCAAACGACAACTGGTCAGAGGCAGTCTAGTCTGTGAGCAGAGAAACCTTGCCAGTTGGGGAGGGGTGGGAAAGGCAGGAGTGGCGGAGCTGTCCTTGTCAGCGCCCATCTGAGGAAGGGAACAGCCTAGAGTGGAAGTGGGCAGGAGGGGTAAGGGGTGAGTGGGCCTCTGGCCTGCCTTAGAGGGCTGCTTGGGGAACCTGGGCCTTACCTGGGAAGTGGGTGACTTCATCTCCACCACCAAAGGAGACACTCAGATCCCAGGGGGAAGGCCAGGTGTGCAGGACCTCTGACCAGGGGACAGGGGCTCCAACTCTAGCCTTCCTTCCTGTACCAAACCAAGTGCAAAATCAGATGAAGCGAGGAGGCAAGAGACGTGGGTACGAGCCCCACCTGAGGAAGGAGTTTCGTTGGAGCCACCTGGGGGCTGAGCACTTCTCCTCCATTGGCCA
This sequence comes from Ictidomys tridecemlineatus, assembly GCF_052094955.1. Classification (NCBI taxonomy): domain Eukaryota; kingdom Metazoa; phylum Chordata; class Mammalia; order Rodentia; family Sciuridae; genus Ictidomys; species Ictidomys tridecemlineatus. Next base: position 240,812 of record NW_027520951.1, on the reverse strand, counting down.
CTCCACCTACTTCCAGTCCAGCAAAGAGGGGCAAACGGCAAAGGGAGACCAGGTTTGTGCCCGTTTTAAGGCCAGAGGAGCCCTCCTAGGCCTCTGTATGGGAAGCCATAGGGAACAGGAGAATAGCCGAGACAGCAATGTCCCCCACCAAGGGAATGGGGATGCAGCAGGCACAGAATGTGAGAGGCAGGCAGACAGACAGACAGACAGACATGGCTGGGAACAGAAGCTGGAGGAAAATCGCTCCCCACTGGAGCCACAGAGGCCCTGGAGCAGCTGCTGGGCTGTGTCCCATGGTGGCGAGGGCACAGGTGTCTGGCCGGGGGCCATGTCTGTGCATCTGGGGTAAGAGGTGGGCAGTACAAGAGGAGCCAAGCAGTCCAGTCCCAGAAGGGAACTGCTCCTGGAGACAGGGGACGCCTCACGGTTCCTGCTTCTTCTGGAAGGACTCCTGCAAGGTGCCCTCTCAGGTCCATGGGTCTGCCCCTGGGCTTCTTTCCTCCCAGAACCGTGGTACTGTTCCAGGCCTTGGCAGAGCCCCTGTTTTTCTTCCCTTTGTTTGGACCTGAGCTCTCTCTGAGCGAGGCTTCCTTGGAGGCTGCCTGCCTGGCCTCGCTTCTCATGCTCTTCGAGCTCAACATGCTCATCTCCCTTCTCCACTGGGCAGATGAGGAGCAATGGCGGGGAGGTGTGAGCTCTCACGCTTTGGGGGCAACAGTGCTAGACACCGAGGACCTGCCTGGCCCTGCCACAGCCCCTGCCAGTAATGTGGCTGCCTTCTTAGAGCCCCGACAGCCCCAGAAATAGTCCCCTTTGAGTCCCAATCAGAGAAACGGCCCCAGATCAAGGGGCACTTAACCACTGAGCCACATCCCAAGCCCTTTTTAAAAATTTTTTTTATTTGAAGACAGGGTCTTGCTGAGTTGCTTAGGCCTCGCTAAGTAGCTGAGGATGGGTTTGAACTCATGATCCTCCTGCCTCAGGCTCCTGATGGATTTTTTTTGAATGGATGTTGAATGACTCTTGCATTTCTGGGATAAGTCCTAATTGCACTTTTGAATTTTGTTAGATTTGATTTTACTTATTTAGGATTTTGGGGCCTATGTTCATAAGGGTGTGTCCATGTGGTCTGTTTTCATGGGTTTTTTTCCTGACTTTGCACTTGATTTGGGAAGCCTTCTGTTTTATGGAAGAGTTTGGTAGAATTAGTAGTAATCATTCCTTGAATGTTTGGTGTGATTCACAAAGCCAGCCAGATCATCTTCTTCCTCCCAGTGACAGATTTTTAAAAAAATATTTAAAAGCAAAAATTCAACCTTTTCCCCAATAATCTCCCAAATAAACAGAAAACAATGTAGAGTGCATCCGAGGTAGGGTTTGACTCTGTGAGGTCTGGGGGGCCAAGATGGAGGGAGGGAGAAAGCAGGGAAACCAATTTTGTTTTTCTTAATTCTATCCATATAAATGTATTCATAAAGACTACAACAAAGGAAAAACCTTGGACTGTTGAGAAATAAGAGGCAAGAAGGGCTGGGGATGTGGCTTAAGCGGTAGTGTGCTCGCCTGGCATGCGTGCGGCCTGGGCTCGATCCTCAGCACCACAGACAAACAAAGATGTTGTGTCCACCGAGAACTAAAAAATAAATATTAAAAAAATTCTCTCTCTCTCTCTCTTTTTTTTTTTTAAGAGAGCCTAGGAGATTGTGGGACCCTCCCAATTCTACCAGACCAGAAAATGAGAAAGAAATTTCATGGTGGGAGAAGAGATTAAAGATGGGAGAAGAGATTAAAGATGGGAGAAGAGATTAAAGATGGGAGAAGATATTAAAGATGGGAGAAGAGGATGGGAAGCAGAAGGGGACAAGTTAGGGGAAAATGGGGACCCTGGCAGGAGGGTGGAGAGTCGAGTGCCAGTGTGAGAATCTGTCTCTCTCCATCCCTCATCCTTGGGCTCCAGGATGGCATCTCCAACGTACTACTCTTCCCCTTGGTCAGCCACGATCCTCAGGCCTTCTCTACCCTGTCTGAACTCTGCCTGCTCCTCTTCAAGGGAGGTGGCTGGCTCTAGGATCCTCGTGCCTTTGTTCTTTGGGGCTCACTTGAACTTTGAAGTTATTCCTGGAGTTGTTGAGGTGAAGGGAAACATGTGGAGCTGGGGGGAGGGGACATGGCCACAATAGTGTACAAAGAAGCAGGAACATCCAAGTGTCAGCGGGTTCTCAGCAACCCCCACCTCCACCCCAGCATCCTGGTATCACTGGATCATGGTACGAGACCTGGTGAACTGAGTGAAGTGTGTCCACCTCAGTAAGGGAGGTGCTCCGTGGAGATCAGTCACCTCCAGCACCCACCTCAGGGCAACACCTGCCATCCCCAGGTCACTAGAGGCAGAATTGTATGTTTGTCTCTGATTCAGGTTTCCATGTTCTAGCTCACTCTGTCCATGGTAAGTCCACTGACCTTGGAGCAACAGAGGGCAGATGGGCTGACCCAAAAGGGAGTAGTGCCCACCATCCTGTGCTGGACCCAAAGGTGAGGAGACTGTGAGAACAGGAAGAGACTGAGTCCTGTGCTGAGGCCACTGAGGCTGATCAAGGAAAGGGTACTAGAGACTGGCTAGGAGGTATGACAGGGGTACCACTCATTTGAGCGCTGGCCTGGGGGCTCCCGTCAGGATGATACAGGCCTCCAGGTGTCTGACCCCACTAGTCCATGCTGTAATATTTCCATTGAGCCCAGTAGACCATGGTTCTGGAGGAGTCTAGGATCTATCAGAGATGTTTGGCTCCATGACCAGCATGCCTGGCCCAGAGGGTGGTACTCTTGAGTATCTGAGCTCTGGCATGTATAAGGGACCACAGAGAGAGAGGGGAGACTGAGGCGTCCTGGGGCTGCTCAAAGCAGGGAGGTCACTGAAACCCCACAGAATGGCTCATACCATTCTGCTGAGCTGGAGGACCCTGCTGGGCCACAGATACAGCCACTTCCCAGAGGCCTTCTTGCATAGACTGGCTCTCAGAGACCAGCATGTGTTGCTGGAAAGGCATCTGGACCACATATTGTGTCATCACCCACTAGGATGGAGCTTAGAAAGAAGGTGCTGATGAATACCAAACCACAAGCCTCATCTGCCTGCTCCCGTGCTGTCCCTTGGATTGCTGAGCAGGACTGGCATTGTCATCCCCAATCATGCCGGGGGTTAATCCACTCTAGGCCTCATGGGCCACTAAGCAGCTACCGGGATGGCCGAGGCAGCTCTTTCTCACTTTGGGGGCAGTAGACTAGTGAGCGAATGTGAGGGAGAGGTTGAAATTGCTGGTTGGGGTTAGGATACTATCCAGGGGAACAGCAAGAAACCCAGACCTGTTCAGACAGGGGGTCTTCACGGACTGCAACATGTGGTGCAAGGCTAGAGACAGAAGAGGCAGAAGTGGGAGGAGCTTTCTTGCAGGAGCCACAATGAAGCTTGTCTGCTGAGAATGCTGGGAGATAGTAGGGGCTGGGACAGAGCCAAGGGTAAGTGGGTGGGCTGCTTCAATCGCACCTTGGTGGCTAAGGCTCATTTATCTAGGGAGGTTGCTGAGGCCATCTGCCTGTGAGATCATGAGATTATTCCAAGAAGACTTACTGAGAGGCCTGGATGGAGAAACATGAGGGAGAAGGCCCCAGATAGACTGGGCAGAGGCAACTGGGCTGCATGCTTCTGGGGCACCTGGTGCCACGCTGGCCTGGAGGTCATTCCTGCACTACCCCCTTGACTGCTTATCAATGCTGTCACCCTGGGTGAGGATAGAGATTCCACTGCAGCTTCTGGTGACAATGACAGAACCATCAGAGTCGATGCTGCTCCAAGGTGGTGGCTCCAGGGACCTGAGTTCCCATGTCTACTGTGCTCCAGTGGCTGCTTGAGGTGCAGCTCAGCCCTTGCCTGATGTCATTTAGACACCTGTTCTGGCTACCTTCATTATCATCTCAGCCCACCCGGGTACCATCTTTCTTGAGAATGAATCTCTCCGCAGGTCCCTGTGTTCTTCTCATCCTTTATATGTTCTGAGACCCTCTGGCAGGGATTTGTATGCTACTGGCTTTGTGGATGGAAACTGCTTTCCCAGTTTGGTCAACCTCGTGGTCCATCCCCAAATAGGTAGTTTAATAGCATTCAGGGATGTGAGGTCATCTGAGGGACTTCTTGAATTACTCATGGATGTCACTAATTTCAGAATCCCCTGTTCTAGTTTTAGCAAGAGGATTCTGTCTCTTTTTCTTTTTCAGTGTTTGCAATAAATACCTGTCAGTCTACTCCAGTGGAGTCCACACAGTCTTGGCTGGAGTCTCTGGATGGCATCTTCTTTGGCAACTTTTGTTTTTGTCCTTGTCTTCTTTTTCAGAGACATCTTTTGCAGACTTGCAGCTGTTGCATAATTCAATTATATCCTGAGTATTTCGTGGTTCATTAGCAAATGAGGTGGGGATCCTCCACAATGGCAGGCTGCACCCAACGCTTAGAGTTAGATCCACCCCTTCTCCAGACAGAATCGTGGCTAAACATCCACTTCTGTTGTCTCCTGATGCAAACTGGTATCTCCACCCCCCTTCTCAGTTTCTTCCTTACTTGGAGTCTTAGGTATAAACTTGTTTTTCCGGCAGTTTCTTTTTCTTCTGATTCTTGCACTGTTTCCAGGATCTCTCTGAGTAGTGGGACTATCCAGATATTCTTCAAAAGGATTCAGTCACCTCTATGGATTCCTGGATAAAGGCTTGGCCTCCCTGAGTCCAGTCCTGTGATGGTGTCCCCTGTAAGCAACACATCTCACTCATGGTGCTGGGTGCAGCTCGGTCCTGCCAGCCAGTGGGGGGCTCTTCTTGGCAGGGGATGGGGAGAAAAAAAAGTGGCTTGACAGAGGGGAAGGAGAGGGAGTACCTGATCCAGAAAGATAAGGGGAGGACTGGGAGTGTAGCTCAGCTGGTAGAGCACTTGCCTAGTATGTGCAAGGCCCTGGGTTCAATTTCTAATACTGCCTAAAAAGAACCAGGAAGAGAAGAGAGAGGGAAGAGGGGGGAATCAGAAACAGCTGGGCCTTCATGGGCATGATTTTAACTCCCAAGTGTGAGTTTTATATATATATATATTTCATATTTTATATATATATGTATTTTAATGTTTTGATTGACATGATATTTGTACATATTTAAGAGGTGCAATGTGATGTTTTAATTCATGTATGCATTGAACAATTATCAACACAGAGCAATTACCATGCCCATCCCTAATTTTTATTATTTAATAAGCATGTTCAAAATTTTTATATGGATTGAGCTTCTTATATGGATTGAGTTTTTTGATGGTTTTGTGTTACAAGGAACTTGATTGTTCATCTAAATCATCAAATTTATGGATATAGTTGTTCCTCACATTTCCTTTTTAATTATTATTTTTTGGGGGATGGAACCCAGGGCTCCACACATGCTGGACAAGTGCTCTATCACTGGGCTTCCTCCCCAGCCCTCTTAAATCTCAATCTTTCTCAATCAGCATAGCCAGAGGTCTGTCAATTTTTATACTTTTTCTGAAAGTATCAGCAATTGGCTTCATCGATTCTCCTTTTACCATTTTCCTATTTCTTTTATTTTTTTAACTTGTACATGACAGTACAATCCTTTTTGATAAAATTACACATGCATATTTATACCTTCTTCTAATTAGGACCCCATTCTTGTAGTACCATTTTCCTATTTCTTTTTTTAATTTTTTTAACTTATACATGACAGTACAATCCTTTTTGATAAAATTATACATGCATATTTATACCTTCTTCTAATTAGGACCCCATTCTTGTAGATGTACACAAGGGTAGGATTCGTTTAGGTATTTTTATATATGGACATAGGAAATTATGTCAGGGTCATTCCACTGTCTTTCCTATTCCAACCCCACTCCCTTCCCTTCTTTCACTTTTGTCTAAAGTACTGAACTTCTTTTCTTCCCCTGACCCCTTATTGCGGTTTAGCTTCCACATATCAGCAAAAACACTCAACCTTTGATCTTTTGAGATTGGTTCATTTCACTTAGCGTGATAGTCTCCAGGTCTGTCCACTTACTTACTAGCCAGCATGCTGCCCTGATGAAAATAGGAAACTAATGAGGCTGCAATTTCATTGATTAATGCTTTTCTCTATCATTTCCTCCATCTGGTTTTCCTGGCTCCGATATGTTTTTGCTCTTCTCAGCACTTTCTTAAGGTTGAAACCCCATACATACTGCTTTGGTTTCAATCTACAAACTTTGATATGTATTATATATATATATATATATATATATATATATATATATATATATATATATATATATAATCTGCAATATTGTCCACATTTTCATGTGACTTTCTCTTTGATCCAGGGGGTCTTAGCTGTTTCACCACTGTGACTAAAAGATTTGACCACAACAATTTTAGGAGAGGTAAAGTTTATTTGAGGGCTCATGGTTTCAGAGGTCTCAGTCCATATACATGTGGCTCCATTCCTTGGGGCTCAAGATGAGGCAGAATATCATGGCAGAAGATGTGGCAGAGGGAAGCAGCTCACATGACAGTATAATATTTATGTACCCCATAGCCATACCCACAATGAGCCACTTCTTCCAGCTACACCCCACCTGCCTCCAGTTAATCCCATCAGGATTAATCTGCTGTTTGGATTAAGGCTATAACCCAATCATTTCTCCTCCAAACCTTCTTGCATTGTCTCACACATGAGCTTTTGGAGTACACCATATCTAAACCTTAACAACAGGTTGTTTCAAAGTGTGTCGGTTTCTTTTATTGTTTTCAAATATTTGGGAATTTTTCAGGTGTCTTTTCCTAATATATTTCTATTTTAAAATCACGGTGGTCAGAGAACACATACCTTGTTTAATTTCACTTATGTTAAATGTGTTCATGTAAGTTGTTTTGTTTATGGTATCCTGGTGCCCTGGTAAAGAAAGTGTGGTCTCTGTTTCAAGTGTGGGGTGCTCTAAGTGTGACTGAGGTCAAGCTGTTCTAGTTTGTTTGCATTTCTATAGTCTAACTGATTTTCTACCTACTTTTTTCCTGTGATTACCTGAAGGAGAAATATGGAAGTGTTCAGTTATTATCATTGACTTGGCTACTTTGCTTTCCTGTCATGCATCTTGAAGCTGTGTTATTTGGTCCACATGCATTTAGAATTATATTGATGGATCAACCTGTGTATCATAGTGAGATGTCACTCCTCATAGGTCATGATATTTTTCTGAAATCTACTTTGTCTTGCACTGTAGTTTACATCTTAAAAGATCCTTCCAAAGCTTCTGTGTTGGCAGGTTGATCCCAGCCCATGGCGCCTAATTGGAAGAGATGGAACTTTTAAGAGGTGGGGCCTAACAGGAGGTCTCAAGGTCATCAGTGGGCATACCCACAAAGGAGATGGGAAGACTGAAGCCCTTCCTTTTCCCCTCTTTTTGGTTTCCTTACTATGGGGTGAGTGGTTTTGCTCTGCTCTATGCTTCCATCATAACATGCTGCCTCATCAAAGCCCAAAGCAATGTGAGCAACTGATCATGGATTGGAGCCTCCAAAACTATAAGCCAAAATAAACCTCATGTCTTTATAAGTTGATTATCTCAGGCATTTGTTACAGTACTAGAAAGCTGACAAACATCTTTCCACCAGCTCGTGCACATGCTGTATCATTTCTTTCATTCTTTAATTTTACATTATCTATTTACCTAAAATGGAATCTTATAAGTTCTTGGTTACTGTTGCTTTTTGATTAACTTGTGATTATTGTGCTCTCTAGATTCTAGGCCATACCAGATGCCATATTTCACAATAGTCAAAGTCTCTGTTAGTGGCCTCCCATAGTGTCTTTTTTGTCAGGACCCAATCACCACTCTTAGAATCCATTATGAGCTTGCCCAGCCATGTGAGGCTTCTCTGGGGAGAATCTAATAGTATCTTACATTGATCTTTAGCCAACCATCCATCTTTGTGCCAAACCTAAAAGCCTTGATCAAGGCTTTCCTATTTTAAACAGGTCACAAGAATCAAAATGTTCTTGACTTCCTGGGATACATATTAATATACAGCCAGGATTGCAGGAGCACTGCTGCCTCATGGAAAGCCTTATCATCTTGTTTGCATGACTTTAATATCAGGAATAATCATGTTCAGCCATGGGCAATTATCACAAGAACCAAGTCTCACTCACTACCATCCACAGACACTCTCATGGTCCATGAAAATTCTGCTGCTCCCTCCCCATCTTTTCATCATACATGGTACTGCCTCAGGCACATGCAAAGATCCTTTCCTTGTGGTCATCTTCCCTCCCCCTCTTCTCTTCTTCAGGTTCCATACTCCATCCATGTGTGCCCCCAACCCTCTCATTCTTGAAACATCCTTGCCTCTGGAGTCTCTCTTCACAGTGCTTTTGTAAGTGGCACAGTTATTACACAAAATCTATGTGGGAGACAATGTGCAGAGGGATGTGGTTTTTTAATTCTATGTGCCTTCACATTGGATGAAGTTTTATGAATATTTATTTATGCAGAACAAATGATCTCAAATGCTGACAAATCATCATTCATAGAACTGTGAAGTGATATAATCAAAAGTGACTTGGCGACACACAAATCTCACCCAAAAGAGATTAGTCTCCAGTACTCTCAGAATAGTTATACTGTAAAAGACCTTCTGGGGATTCCCTAGGGGTTCACCTGCAGACACCAGATTCCTGGATTAGTTCCTCTGACTGTCCTTAGATGTGACACTTTTTCCTGATCCTGGTGACCCCTAATTCTCATCTAGGTGAATTTTTTTTTTTTTTGCTATAACCTCATCATGAAAGAAAACATACCTTTCCTAATTCATACTGGAAACAATTTATATGATTCAACATTCATTTCTGATTTTTTAAACTTAAAAAATAAGAACAACAAAGTAGAGTGGTATGCCACATAACATTTCAGTCAACAACAGACTGCATATATAATACTGGTCCCATAAAAACTATATTACCTAGTGACATTGCAACTATCTTAGTTTGTGTAAATAAACTCTGATATTTTCACAATGATGATGTTGCCTAACCATATTCTCAGTACATGTTCCCATACCTAAGTGAGGTAACTGTGTGTGGATGTTTCCACACACTAGCAATGGGTAGTCCAAAATGAAATTAAGAAAATAATTTAACTTACAGTAGCATCCAAAAGACTAAAACACTTAAGAATGAATTTAACCAAGGAGGTACAAGTCTGATACACTAGGTACATTGAAAATAAAGAAGACCTAAGTAATTGGAAAGATGTGGTATACTCATGTATTGGAAGACTTCCCTTCAAATGATCTATAGATTCAGTGACATTCCTCAGTACTGAACCAGGGGTATAGATCAGTGGTAGAGTGCCTGCCTAGCATGCATGAGGCCATGGGTTCAATCCCCAGTGCACACACTAAAAATTCTGACACTATTTTTGCAATTAAAAAAGCTAATCCTGAAAATCATATGGAATTATAAGAAATCCCAAATAGCCAAAACAATCTTGAAAAAAGAGGAAGAAAGTTGGATCTGGAATGCCCACCAAAGACCCAGGTGTTCGAGGGTCGACCTCAGCTTGGTGCTGTTGGGAGGTGGTGAAGGAGCCTGTGGGAAGGAGCCTATGGGAGGTCATAGGTCACTGGGAGCATGCCCTTGCATGGGATTGCAGGACCACAGTCTCTTTCTCTTCCTCTCTTTCTATTCTTGAACACGATGAGGCAAATGAGCTTCCTTTTCCAAGCTTTCCCACCATGATGGTCTAAAAACATCAGCCACAGACTGAAACCTCCAAAATTGTGAGTCAGAAGAAACCTTTTTCTTTTTTATTGGCTTTTTAAAATTATATGTAACATTAGGATTCGTTTTGACATAATTATAAAAATATAGAATATAATTTGCTCTAATTCAGTCCCCAGCACTCTCCTCCTACCCTCCTTTCCACTGTTCCATTCCCTTCCCTCCACTCACTGATCTGTATTTTACTCCTATGGTTTTTAGTGCCTTGTGGATATATACAATGGTGAGATTCACTGTGGTGTCTCCATTATGTACATAGGAAAATTAGGTCAGATTCATTTCACTCTTCTTCCCTTATCCTGTCCCTCCCTCCCCATCCCCTAAATCCCCTACCTCTACTCCACTGATCTTTATTCTATCTTGATGGAACCTAGTCCCCCCCTAATTTCCGCCCCCCACACTCTCTCTTATTTTGGACTAGTTTCTTCATATCAGAGAAAATATTTGATCTTGGGCTTTCTGGATCTGGCTTATTTAACAGCAAATGCTGTGAGATTCCATTCTTTCTGGGTGAATGATACTCCACTGGATAGACATACCGTATTTTCTTAATCCATTCATCTATTGAAGAGTACCTTATGTTGATTTCATGGCTTGGGTATTGTTAATTGTGCTGCTATAAATGTTTATGTAGCTATATTCCTGTATTATGCAAGTGTTAGATTAAAATTAGGAATGGAATCACCATATTTCCAGCTGTCCCATTCCTTTGTATATATATATATATATATATATATATATATATATATATATATATATATATATATATATCCAAAAGACCTAGAACCTTTTGATCTTTTTATGCCTGTTATCATGGGTATTTGTTAGCAGTAACAGAAAGCTGACTACACAAAGGTCCACATTTTACCATTTCAATACTTAAGTACAAAGGTGTAGTGATCTAAACAGCGTGATGCTATATTAGGAAAGATACATAAATAAGTATGTATCCTCTTGCCTCATAAATTATTGAGAGTCTAACAATAAATTTTCTATCTATGGTCAATTTACTTTCTAAAGGGTGCTGCCAAGACTATGCTGGAGCAAAGAGTAGTCTTTTCATTTGGGCGTGGTAGTTAATGCCTGTCATCCCAGCAGCTCAGGAGGCTGAGGCAAGAGGATCTTGAGTTCAAAGCCAGCCTCAGCAAAAGTGAGGCACTAAGCAACTCAGTGAGACCCTTTCTCTAAATAAAATACAAAATAGGGCTAGAGATGTGGCTCAGTGGCCGAGTGCCTCTGAGTTCAATCCCCAGTGCCAAAAAAAAAAGAATAGTCTTTTCAGCAAATATTGCTAGGACTATTGGATATTCATGGACAACAAATTAGACCCATACCTCACACTACCTACAAAATTTAACTCTGAGAGCATTAAAAAAGTTAAATGTAATAGCTTAAACTGGGAAAAGTTCTTAGAATACAGGAGTAAATTTTTATAACCTTGAGTTTGTTGATGTGTCATTAGAAAGGACATCAAAAGCATAAGCAACACTTTTAAGAAAAAACTTTTACATCTGACTTAGAAAAAAATTAAAAACTTGGGAGCATCAAATAACCACTATAAAGAACAGTAAAACAACATACAAAATGGGAGAAAATATTTACAAGTCATATTATCTAATATGCAATTATAAACTTCTTTATCAAACCAAAACTTTGTCAACTATATCTTTACCACTCTGTGTTTGCTTCTTTTTAACCAGCCACCAAATAGGCACTATGGGAGAAAAGTAAAAATGAAACAGGAATTAACTGGACATGGAGATCATTTTATGTGGCTCTTTCTAAGAACTCCCATGTTTATGACAGGGAATATGGGAATATGGATGGAAAGTTTCAATATAAGAGTAGAAACCTGGGGCTGGGTTGTGGCTCAGTGGTAGAGCACTTGCCTAGCACATGAGGCACTGGGTTCGATCCTCAGCACCGCATAAAAATAAATAAATGTATGTGTCCATCTACAACTAAAAATTTTTTTAAAAGAGAGTAAAAAACCCTGAAATGTTTTCAACCATATTTGCCCATAGGTTTGAGCAGGTAAATGTTCATAGTTTTTTCTTTTTTGTATTCACTTTTTTGTTCAAATATACTTTTTGAACAACTACTAAATGTCATCACTCTCCAGGGATTTAGTCTCATAATGAAGAAACAAAAATCAAGATTATGGGCAACTTTGGGTTTTAGTCTGTCAGATACATTGAACTGCTTTTTACAAAATCACTCAGGTTTCAAAAACACATTATGCAGCTCTGAAACTAAACAGCTTGACTAGAAATACATGTAGAGATGTATAATCTATTTCATTCCATTAATGCCAATGTAACTATAATTATGGATTACATCACTAGAAGAGAGAATTATATTCATAAAGTGAGCAATGCCTGATGCCTAGTGAGTGACACAGAAGGATCTGTATCACTGTCATGAAACAGAAGCATCTCCTGCAACTCAGTAGAGAAAAATCAATTTAAAAATGAACAAAGGAGGGCTGGGGGTGTAGCTCAGTTGGTAGAGTGCTTGCCTCACATGCACAAGGCCATGAGTTCAATCCCAGCACACCACACACGTACACACACACACACAATGAGCAAAGGACTTGAAAAGACATTTCTCCAAAAGTACCACCATATCTATGAGAAGGTGCTCAACCTCATGGGTTATCAAGAGAATGCAGACCAAACCATCATGAGATATCTCATACTTGTTCAAACGGCATCTTCTCAAAGATAGAGAAGTGCTGGCAAGGTGTGGAGAAAAGGGAACACTTGTGTGCAGTTGGCTGCAATATGAATTAGTAGAGCCATTACAGAAAACAGTATGGAGGTTTCTCAAAAATTAAAAACTCCCTCTTATGTTTTCACAATTCAGCACTCTCTACTCGGTATATATACAAAATAATTAAAACTAGTATGTCAAGAAGAAATCTGCAATTCCACGTTAATCTCATTATTCACAATTGCCAAGGTGTGGAAACAACCTATATGTCAATAGATGAATGGAATAAAGAAAATGGGATAGATCGCATTGTATGTACATTATATAGAGATATATATGATGGAATATTATTCACCCTTAGAGAATGAGATCCTGCTACTTGTGAGAACATGGATGAGCCTAGGGAACATTATACTAAGTGAGCCAGTCACAGAGAGACAAATAGTGCACTATTGCGCACACCTGTAATCCCAGCTACTTGGGAGGTTGAGGCAAGAGCATCACAAGTTCAAGGCCAGCCTGGACAACTTAGCAAGACCCTGGCTCAAGTAAAGGGCTGGGGGTGTAACTCAGTGGTAGAGTATGCGTGAGGCCCTGGGTTTGATCCCCAGCACCACCAACTAGTCTAATTAGGTAACTAAAACCATCAAAGACATAGAATCAATTAATACCATAGTAATTGCCAGTGGCTGGAAGGAGGAGGAAATGGGGAATTGTTCTTCAGTGGGCATAAAGTTTGTTAAGTGACATGAATTAAGCTCTAGAGTTCAACTGTACAACATTGTACCTGTAATGAACAGTACTGCACTGTACACCTTCAAAGGTCTTTTTTTTTTTAAGTTTTGGAAAAACTTTGTTTTGGAAAACTAAAGCACTAAGACATTTTTGGACTTGATGGATATATTTGATGTCTCAGTTATGGTGATAGAATTGCAATCATATACACATGTTCAAACTCACCAATATGTTTACATTAAATGTGTGTAATTTATGTAAAATTGTGAGGTATTAATTATACCTCAGTAAGGTTTAAAATTGTAAGTAAATGCAAAGGAATACATGTTCATAGAATTGAATATTTCTGTTTAGGTGCTATGCTCTACTAATCATTTTACAGATTCAAATTTCTATAAAAATTCTAGCCGCCTTTTTTGCAAAAAGTGATAGTCACAAAATTCATATGGAAACGCATGGGACCAGACACATAAAAATAACAAAGATGACATAATCACACTTTCCAATTTAAAACCTTACTCTAAAGTTCCCATATTCAAGTTCACAGGGTACTGTTGTAAGAATAGACATAAAGATCAAGGGAGTAGAATCCAGAGCCTAGAAATAAACCCTCCCCCATTGATGGTGGATTGATTTTTGGAAGAGGACACAAAGCACATTCAGTGGGGAAAGAACAGTCTTTTCAACAAATGTTGTGCGACAACTGGATATCTACAGGCAAAGAATGAAGTTGGACCTCTACCTCACACCAAACACAGAAGTTAGAAATAGATCAGAGACTTAAATGTAACCTCTAAACTACCAAAATCTTAAGACACCAAAATAATAAGAGTAAAATCTTAAGTTATCTTGGGTTTGGCTATGACTTCTTAGATAGGATGTGTCTTTCCTTTTGTGGCACAGTCCAGGAAAGCAAAAACAGATCTATTAGATTTCATTGAAAACACTTGTTTCCTTGTACATGGAGGTTCACATCAGCCAAAGAGCCAAATAACAGTCAAAAATGAAAACAGCCCAACTATCCATCAACCAGTACATAGGTACACGGTGTTATATCCACACAATGGAGATTATTCAGCTATGAAAAGGGTGAAGTACAGATGCATTACAAAGGCTGGTGAATCTTGAAAAACCTTTGGCTTCTTGAAGACACAAAAGGCAGCCCACGTCATGTAATTCAATTTATATAAAATGTCGAGGGGAGAAAAGTCCATAGAACCAAAGTAGAACAGAGGTTTCCAGGACTGAGAGGTGGGTGGAGAGAAAAGACTAACTGGTACTAAGTATAGGGTTTTCTTTTCAGGGTGATGAAAGTTACTGGAACTGTGTAGTGATGATAATTGCAAAACCTGTATAGATTCTAAAAGAAAAAAAAAGTCACTGAATTATATGCTTTTAAAAAATGAATTTTATGGAATGTGAGTTATATCTCAATTACAAAATATGGCATGACATTTTTATAGCTTTTCTCTAAATATGACGCACCAAACAAACTAAATTACTACTCTTTGAGTCAGCCTCTTGACTGAATGTTCCCACAGGGACTTTAATGGAGTGGGTTGTGTGGGATGGATACTTCCCTGTTATTTGCCAGTTGCTCATTTTGATGCTGCTAAACAACTCCTGGAGACACCACCCAGGATCAATCCCTGTGTGCAACTTTTATCTCAATGTATTAACTTTTTTTCTTCTTTTTTAATATTCGGCAATATTTTTTTAAAAGGGAGAGCTGTTGACATCTTCCCGATAAAAGTATTATTAATAATTTAATCCCAAGTCAAACTTTAGACCTTCTTAACATTTAGCTGGTATCCAGTTCAAAATAGGACTTGGTTCAGATGGATCTTGCATTCTTGTTGTGCATTGAAAACAACCAAAGACTCTGCAGGAAGAGTCAATTTATTTAGATGAGGCAATGTAGAAATCAAGGACAAAACAGTGACCAAGAGCATGGGTGCTGGTACCTGAGGCCCTGGAATCAAAGTCACATGGAGCTGGGACTGTTCCTTAGCTCCTGTGGCTGTTTCCTGTCCTGTGATGTCAGAAATGTTAATAGAATGTGCTTCATAGTTTTTAGGAGGCTGAAATAATACAGAAAAAAACTGAAGAAAAATCACTGGTGCTTCACAAGTTCACCTACACTAGTGTTCGATTATTACATGTCTGAAAGAACAAGCAGGATCTACAATCCTGGTGGGCTTCAGAGAGGATACCTGGAAGGCAACAAGTCAGGGGAGTCCAGAGCCTTCCTCCCTTTCCCACACTGGCATGGGTATGATGCTTTATGGCTCACAGAACAATCTCTTATCTCAAGTGATGTAGGGTGGGCACAGTAGGAGCTCAAGGTCTGTTTTATGGCTTAAGGCACTAAAGTTTTTTAGATGTTAACTTGCCCAGTGTCACGTCTCTGAGGAGCAAATGAATCTAAGGCAGGGAATATAGTTGGTTTCCTGGGGATAGAGATCCTTCAACACCTGAGACCACCAGCTCATGCCCTGGACACTGAATCAAGGGCTCACCTCACTCTCTTTCCCAATGTAGCTACAGGAAGATAAATTGGTGTCCTAGAGGAAGTGCTTGGCCCCAGAGAATGACCCAAATTCTGACTCAACGCGTGGCTCTACCTTTCAATCTCTGACACAAAGGGCAAGTCAATGCCTTTGTCTGTGATAAAACCCTCTTGTAGGCTCAGGGTGGGGCGGGGGGAAGAGGTGTCCAAATTTCTCCCTACCCCCAGGATTGGCTCCTCTCTGGTCATGTGACCACCCCGAACCTCCAGTGGTCTGCCTGACTCCTAACTGACTCGGAACTCGGAACACTCCAAGCCAACTGCCCCTGTGACAGTTGCAGAATAATCAGCTTTGCCCTCACTGACCACACCCAGGTGGTGAGCAGTTAGTTCAGACTGAGGAGCTGCTGGGGAGGTGGCCTGCTGGCGCGGGGGCTTAGTGGGTTCTGTCAAGGTCTCCAGGCTCCCAGGGTCTTACAGACAAGATCTGTCTCACTGGCTTAGAAAGGGCCGGGCTGCCCCTGCTCTGGGTGTGCACATTCCTGCTCCTGGCCTTCCTTGCCCAAACTCAGCCCCTGCTGTGCAGACTGCAGTCACCTCGGGGTCCCCTGTAGGGCCTGAGTGCAGAAGTCAGAGGGACAGTGCCTGCCGCTCCCTCGTTTGGCCAGATGCCCATTTCGTGCTGCAGGACACGGGCAGGGGGGTCTCCATGACTTTGGGTCCCTTGTGTGCTATATTATGCATTTGAAAACTTTTTGTGATCTTCTCGGTCCCTTGAACCCTAATCCTGGAAAATGTGTTCAGAAGGGACGGCTATTGACGCCCTGGTGGCAGAAGGCCATGGGAAAGGGTCAGCTTTTCCCGGGTTCCACTTCTGTTCTCCGGCTCCCCCGCTGTCTTGGGGTGGGGGCAGCTGTGGTGCCCCCTGGGCTGGTGGGGGATACAGCTCTACTGAGACATGGCGATACGGTGACCGAGCGCCCACACTGGGGCCAGTGGCTGAACTCAGATCCACTTAGAAGCTTGAGAACCCAGGAAAGGGTTCTCCGTCCTGGGAGGTCCCCTGCTCTGTTACAGGGGACTTCCACAGGGCCTGCCTATCAGATAGAAGCAAATACGGAAATAAAATAAAACCTGAAGGAAAATGACTGGTGCTTCGTAAGCGAACAGAGAATTCAGACAGTAACCAGAGGCCCAGGGCAGCCACGCACGACAGCCTCCAGTGAGGAGACTCGGGTGGCTACAAGTCATGGAAGATGGGAAGTTCCTTTCCAGCCCTCACCTGGGCAGGCTGCTGTGGGGTGGGCGACTGTCCCCTACCTTCTCCTGCGACCCCCCGTCAGCCCCGTGGGCAGCAGGGCAAGGGCTCTGCCCCGCAGCTCTTGGTCAGGGAAGTGACTTGCCCAGAGTCACACACTGAGGGGTGATGGACCTGAGACAGGGAAATGTCGTTGGTTTCCTGGTGACAGAAATCCTGAACCCAAGTCAGCCGTGGTCTACATGCTCTGGACTCCTGACCCAAGGGCTTCCCTCACTTCATTCCCAATTCTCCTCACCCCAAGGTTGCTGCAGGCTGGCCCAGGGAGGCACCCAGCCCAGGGCAGCCCAGGAGAGGTGCCCAGCCCAGGGGAGGCCCCTGAACCCAGGGGAGGCGCCCAGCCCAGTGGAGGCGCCCAGCCCAGGGGAGACCCCTGAGCCCAGGGAGGCACCATAGCCCAGGGGAGGCCCCTGAGCCAAGGGGAGGCCCCTGAGCCAAGGGGAGGCACCCAGCCCAGGGGAGGCACCCAGCCCAGGGGAGGCACCCGAGTCCAGGGAGGCATGTAAGTCCAGGGGAGGCCCCTGAGCCCAGGGAGGCACCCGCCTCCGGATTTCAATCCCTGCTGCACGCTATGTCATTTTCCTGAAAGGAAGCCCCTGTCCCCTCCTCACACATCAGCTGCCCCCAGTGGCTCAGGACGGGGCCCTTCCTCCTGCCCATGTGGTGCTGCCACCGCGAGCTGGCCTGGTGTCCAGCAGCCCAGTCCTGGGGGAGCAGCCATCAGGGGCACTGTGGCCCGCTGGACTGGGGCTTCAGTGGCTTAGTGGAAGAGTCCACCCTGCGCCCAGGTCTGTTGACCACTGATCTGAGCCACTGACTGAGCAGGAGGACAAAGGACCTGCTGAGAAGGGGACGTGTCTGCGGCACGACTCAGCATCTCCAACCCTGTCCTCCTGAGGGGCCCTCCATGGCCACAGCCTGTGGCCACACCCCACACCCTCCCCGAGGAGCATCCAGTCTCAGCGACCCTGTCACCAAATGTCCACCCCACTGACCTGATGGCACTGTCCCTCTCCCCCTCCACCCACAGCACCAGCCCAGGGACCCTGCCCTGAAATCCCAGGTCCTTTCCCTTCCTGTCTCTCACGTGGCTGCTGCTCGGTGGCCTGTAATCCCCTTTCCTGTCTGGTGGCGCTGGGGCTCTCCTGATGGTGCAGAGCTGTGCAGCCACCTGGCCTCCCCAGCGACCTCAGGAGGAGTGGCCAGGGGACGGTCTGATGCCAGCGAATTATTTGGTAGAATTCAGAGGAAGCTCCCTGGGCTTGAATTTGCTTTTCAGAGAGAAAAAAAAACAAAAAACAAAAACAAAAACCTGTATTCCTGGCTTTTAAGTTAATGCTAAGTTTTTAGTAAGGCTCAGTGAGCGCATTAGGAGATGTGGCTCCTCATGAGCATTCCGGTGGCCACCTCAGGCCAACGTCCCCTGCTTACTCAAGTACCGCAGTTGCCTCCTAGGAGGATCAGGTAATGCCTGACTCAGTAGGTTAAAGAGTGACATCAGTCACTAGTGTCCATTCCCAGCACAGTGATTACACATAATTGGCACCTGGAGCGTGGCGGTGCCCTCGAGTGGGGAGGAGCTGAGCGGGGACAGGCAGAGTCCAGAGATCTCTGCTAGGAAGTCTGGGGCAGGCCACGAGGCTGAGGGGACTTCTCACTGGGGCAGGACACAAGGTTGGGGACTTCTCGGGGCGTGGAGTGTGGGCCCCAGGTCCCCTTTGTTTGGGCCGCTTTTCCCCATGAGCTTTAGGTAAAGTTCAAAAAGAGGGGGAGGGGCTGGCAGAAGGTCTAAGATGCAAACCTCCAGCACCGAGTAGGGAGCACATCTCTGAATCTGATCCGAGATCATACAACCCAAAATCAACTGCCTCTAGCTGTCACAAGGACAGGCCCCAGGGCAGTTCCTGTCCTTTGACCTCCTGTCTGACTGGAGCAGCTTCCCATTTCAGAACAATGTCTCCATTTCAAATTGAGCGCCCTCTTCAGACGAGGGAGAGGACGGCGGGAGGCAGCTTCTGTCCTTGGATGTCCTGTCTGATTCCAGCCTCCCTCCCGTCACTCAGCAAGCTGCAGCTCCTCTGGGTCCCGTGGCCACGGTCCGTCCTCCCAGGTGTCCAAATGGGCCCTGACCTCCGCAAGGTCTAGGTCAGAGAGCAGCGAGGTCTTTGTGCTGCCCTCTGCTGAGTGTGTCGTCTGTGGGCAGAGAGTCTGTGAATGTCTTCTAGGAGTAAATTCCCCTGGGCATTCCCCTGGGCAGCCTTAGAGGGGCCTGCTCCCCTGGACAGTGACCTGAGGCAGAGGGAAAGGGGGGGGTGCAAAGGATAACACAGCTGGGCCCCCTGAGAAGCAGGAGGCCTGAGGACCCAGGGTAGCCAGGACCCTGCCCTGCAGCCCTACCCTCAGCAGCATCCTCCTGAGACCCCCATTTTAAATATGAGCTTCCTGGAGCTTTCTTTTATCTGGAAATGATCATTCTTCCCTCTATCACTACCAAATCTTGCATATGCCTTTCAACCAAAAGAAGACCATTATGCTGTAGCAAATTTAAAACATAAATTTTAGGGCGTAATGTAGTCCCGTGTTCTGTTTAAGTTGTAATAATTCAACTATTTATTTTATCACTATGGAAAATAAAAGGGACAAGCAACTTGTAATCCTGACCTTAACATAGACTCAGTTAGCATGGCATCGAATTTCCTGTGTGTGTGTGTGTGTGTGTGTGTGTGTGTGTGTGTGTATGCACGCGCATGCACGCACGCGCACGCTCTTTTGAGTTTTACATATGAAAAGCGTATGGAAGGATAAGTCCCATAGAAGCTCAACTTAAGGTACAGTGCCATGAGGCCACCCTAGTTCTCTCTAAGGGCTCCCAGGGCTTGGGCAGATCCCAACTGGTCTTGGACCCTCTCATGTTTTCTACCAGATGCCAGGACCTGCCAAGCTGTGCCTGCAGGAGAAGGAGCCTGTGCCTCCCTTGTCCACCCCACCCTTCTCCCAGGAGGCCAGAAGAGAAGGTGGTCAAGACCAACCTACATTTTTCATCACACACACAGAGAGATGGAGGATTCTAGCACTAACTCTCCTCTTGAATGAAAGAAGTTTGGTGGCTTATTACAGTTGGGTCCTGCAGAGCGAGTCACTGAGTAAATCTGGGAGCACTCTTCACCCCCTGAAGTCATGCATGTGGTAGCCCTGCAGGCACCCATAAGCTCTGTCCTCCAGATTAAGGAGCCGTCGAAGGTGATGGTAGAAGTTCCCACAAGTGGGTTTCCATTTCCTGGCAAATACTCTCCAGACTCCCTTCAGTTGCCTGAATGGGTTTTCACTACTCCTCTTATCTCCACTTGGGTGCTCACACACGCTGGTAGCCATGCCAATCCTCTCCTTGCTTTTGCTGGTTTTCCTGATGTGCCAAAAAGACAGGCCAGCAATGGAACACACATGTCCCCCTGGGCCGCACCCCCGCCTGCCCCTCCACACTCGTTCTCCTTCCTTTTCATATTCGTTGAAATCCTGGCTCCTCTCTGTGGAATCAAAATTAATTTCTTAATAGCTGGACGGCAGAAAATGACCATGTATGTCCAAAGCCACCCAGTGCAGAACTGCGTGGGGTACTCAGAGAAAAACAGAATATATCTGTGGCCCCCAGGATCAGGGCCGGGGCCCAGCTTTTTGGCCATTAGCCCAGCTCCCTGCCTCGGCACCCACAGTTCAATGGTGCAGTCTGGGGACAGAAACCAGAGCCTTATTTAAAAAAGAGGAGAGCCAGAGAGAGAGGTTATATAGACAGTGAAAGGACCAGGGATCTCAGCTCCCTGGATGGGCCTACTAGGTCTTTCAGGATGAAGATCAGAAAAGGAAGTGGCAAAAGCTCAAAGCAGGTGCTCAGAAAAGATACAAAGGAGATGAGAAGGGGGGATAAATGGCAGGTTGTCGCTCTCTCAGGCCTCGTCATTGGCAAAGTAGTCTTCTGAGTGTCTAGGAGCCGTCGTGGTGATGAGGGGTGGGTGGCCACGGGAAAGAAAGTGGGAGCAGAGTGGAGGTGAGGACGTTGGGCCTCCGGATCCATGGGGTCTGACCTTGGGGCCCTCTTGTGTCCTCATCTCTAGGGCCTGGGTGGCCCCGCTGTGCAGTGAGGGAAGGAAGGGGTCTCTGATCTACAGCCCTCCAATTCCACTACGTGACAAGAAGGGAAGCCTCTGACATCCTGATCCTCCAGGAGGCAGCCACTGTCTCCAGAACGTTCTGTGCATGACTGGGTCTTCCCTCCCTGCTGCTCCCTTTACTACCTGTTTTCTTTCTCCCGAATAATGCCCATTGCCTATCCTCATGCCAACTCTTCTGGTCACATTTTGCTTCAGTCTAGGAACCTGAAGAAATAAGTGGATGGATCCCTTTCTATGGTGGGAACACTTTGCCGTGGGCTTGGGGGCAGGGCGGGGTCCTGTGGCAGGTAATGACAAACCAATTTCATGTAGTAAGTGGCTCTTGGATGCCTGGGATGAGCTTAGGGACTTGGAATATTGAATGTTGAATTAATATTCAATATTGAATCCTCACAGCAAGCCCCAGTGAATTTTGGGGGGTCCTTTAGAAACAGTGAACCCAAGTTGAAAGGTAATGTGCCTTGTCCAAACCCCTTTAGTCTTCAAGTGAGGCAAGAAATTGGAGCCATGTGAATAAATGGGGACTATCAGGGTTAGCACCGAGCCATGGATGAACTGGGAAGGAAGGAACAGGGAACAGGCAGGGGCATGGCTGGAGTACGGGGACATTGTGGCCCTGTCCAGCTGGAACAGTGTCTGAAAGAGGCAGTGACCTCTGGCCCTGCTGCCCAGAGGCTCCGTCCTGGGCCTGCTCAATCCTAGGAGCCAGTGGGGCTGTGAGGGCGGGTTTGTAGCAAGCCCAGCAGCCACTTCCTGCCTGGCCATGGGGGGGGTGGGCTCATGGGGCAGCTGGACAGAGTAGAGTCCTCACAAATAGCTGCAAATTGAAGCACTGGCCTTGGGCAAAGTGGAGAGACTGACATGAGCCAAGCTTAAGCCTCTCCTTCCCTTCTAGGATGCTGGTGCACATGCAGTAATCCAAGAGGAAATAAATGCTCCTTCACCCCCCCCACTCCAGGCAGTGTCCTGTGACCCAGGTCCCCACCTGCAAGTCCGGGGAGTGCAGAGGGGGAGGGTCCACTGCTCACCGCCACGTGGCACATGCCAGAGGAACTTTATCTCCAGGCTCAGGCTTAAGCCTGAGAGAGAGAGTCCTGTGGCTTCCAATGTTGGCCAACATCTCTGGGGGACAGTTCCCAGGAGGTGCTACCCAACATAACCCAAGCCTGTGGCCAAGGTGGGAAAGACCTGGCCTTCCAGGAAAGAGCATCTTTAAATAGCAGAGTCATCAAAGATGGTTACATACCCAGCAAGCACAGAGCCCAGAGGTCCCGGGCCTCTCCCTCTTAGGCCACTGGGATATTTATTGTCCAAACGAGTCGGACACTTGCACACATTTCCTTTTTCTTTCTGATTTTATACCCACCTTCCTCGGATCTGCAGAGCAGCAGGTGTAAGCTGACGGCCCCAGGCACCTGCGCCCACTGGCTCTTCTTGGAGTGTTGTAACCTACCCAGAGTCGTCTTCTTCATTGTCGGAGTCATACATGCTGTCATACATGCTGTGTATGCTATGTAACTGGAAAGTCACACAGTTATGGCCTCATGTTCAAGTGATGACTGGTGTTGTTTTGTACCTACCAGGCTTTGCTCCATGAGCTATAATTCAAACGGTGTGTAATTCTCTACATCAGGTGACATGACTGTTCCAAAACTCCCATGGTCTACATTAGGATTGTTCTGTAGGGCTTTCCTTAAACAGCAGATTTTGTCTCATCACCAATTCCTCTATTAGCATACATCTAGGGCATAAGATTGTCCATACAGCTGGGCCACCAGAACCATTGTGGCATATGTCACTATATCTCCTTATAGTGTAATATATACACATTCCTCAACTTTCACTGTAGTTCATAGACAAGCCTCCATGGGGCTCAGCTCTGGACCCAGAGCAGGGGCCAGTGCAGAGAGGCACACTGAGTCCTCAGCAGACAGTGCCCAGGGGTTGCCCCTGCCCATTCCTGATGTCTGGTGCTGGTGTCATGGCATTGGGTGAAGTGATCTGTGGAGTCTGGAATATGGTCAGGGGAAGTGGTAATCCAAGACAACCTGATGCAGTTGGTGAAGGACAAGAAGCTCTTGTGCAGCCTGTCCAAATTCTGCAGGATCTTCAGCCACTTCTAGCAGTTGACAGAGGAAGAAATTAGCAGAGTACCTAAAGACATGTACACATATTAAATGGCAGTACAAAAAGAAAAAGAGTGAAAAATTGCCTGATTATTTGGGAACTATTGTTCAGTTATGACAGAAACTGAATGTGTCTGTAAAAGAATATTCAGATTTTTGCCACTAAAAAAATGGAGTGACCACTTTGGAAAGCAGATTGGAGATTCCTTAGAAAAATTTGAGGGAACCATCATTTGACCCAGTTTTCCCAATCCTAGGTGTACATGCAAAAGACTTAAAATCAGCACACCATAGTAATGCAGTGACATCAGTGATCATAGCAGCTGAATTCACAGTAGGTAATTCATGGAAACAACCTAGATGCCCTTCAACAGTTGAATGTATAAACAAACTGGTACATATGCAGAGTAAAATATTACTGAGCCTTAAAGAAGAAAGAAATTATAGCATTGGCAGGTAAATGGACAGAGTTGGAGACTATCATAGAACAAAATAAGTTCCAAATATATTCTCTGATAAGTGGATCAGGTTCATAATATTCTGGGGGAGACTCAAGGAAAGGAGGAGAAATTTTGGATTTAGCAGAGGAGAGCAGGTTGAGGGGAGGGTGTGTAGGGGTGAGATGGTGGAATGAGAAAGGCATTACTACCCTTTGTATGGTATGATTTGATACATGGAGTGACTCTGCATCATGTACAACCAGAGAAATGAAAAGATGTGCTCTATTTGTGTAAAAAAAAATTCAAAAAATTTAAATATCTAGATTTTAATTTTCTTGGTAGGAACTTTGGCCCCAGAGGATTTACAGCTAAAGAGCTTGAGACAGAAAATGGTTGTAAAACAATGGCCTGAGGCAAAGGGTCAGTAAAAGATAAATCGAAAGAGGAGGAAATAGGATAAACTGAATTGGGGGCATATACATGAAGATTCGGATGTACTAATCAATGTAGAAGATGCTCAGAATAGAGCAAAGTAAAACTAAAGACAGCAGGTATGAGCTTCTGATTCTGAATGACACCTGCAGAGGTGCTAACGTTAAATCACCAGCCCTTGAATTTTCTCTTGTGGAAACAGCCCTGGCTGCTCCAAGGATCATAACTGGAGCTGCACATTTTCTCTCACCAGTGACCCTGAGTACTCGTCTCCAGCTAACCCTACCATAATGTCTTTGATCAGACAAATACAGACCTCTGTCATGCCAAAAGGAACTCCCCACACTACTGCTGTGATTGTCTCTCCAGGGCCAGAGGCTGGGTTGATCTACACACCCTACAAATACCTTACACGTTGGCACCAGCCACTTCAGTCCTTGAGTGCCCTATTGAACTGCAGTGTCTACTAAAGTTTGAAGGCACAATATGTGTCTCCATCCTTTCCAAAGGGTTGTGACCGAAGGTAGAGTTCATAGGAAACTAACCTATCAACTTGTATCTCTGAACTCTTTGCCCAATAATGACTTAACCATCCTGCCTGCGGATCACTTAAGTGATCATTGCCTTTGCTTGCCTGTGGTCAGTGCAGCAAGATGAGGGACTACTTTGTTCATTTGTCTTACCATCTAGGCAAACAAAATACAAATAAAACATTTTCTTCCAGCTCAGCTTTTTGTCCAACAGCTCCACTCCTGTGTGGATGAAAGTGGTTATAGAAGCTGTACTGAATAATAGTAAAGTATTAGGGACCAAATCATTCCAAGCACTGATCATCTTTCAATGTCTACCCCAAGAGACTGGTAAGAAGGTTTCCATGGGAGACATATGGCCCTTGACTACACAGTGACAGAGGGAGTTACAGTGAAAGACTTCTAGGAAACTTTTCTTCTCATAGAAAAGTCCTACTCTCTATGAATGAACTGTGTGCTGATGCAACATTCATGAACTCGGTCAGGCAAGTCATTGGTGAAGTGATTTGAAAAGTATTATAATTTCATGTACTGTTAAGTCACTGTAGTGCCCTCCAAGGGCAGAAGGCATTTTTAAAAATACATTTCCTCTCATATCTGAAGTATACAAAGATTATGCCATGAGAGAAAAACTTAAGAATATGTTTTAAAAGTAATGAAAAGAAGAAAAGTCCAAAAAACGATTTTTAAATTTCAGAGTTATTTAAGAGCTAAAATTTAAGTTATTGGGATAGAAGAAGGCATAGAGGACCAAATCACAGGAATATACAATCTATTCAATGAAATAATACCAGAATCTTTCCAAACATGAAGAATAATTTGGAAATCCAAATTCAAGAAGCCTACAGGATGCCAAATGTACAAAATCACAACAGATCCACATCAAGGCACAGTACAATGAAAATGCCCAACATACAGAATAAGGAGAGAATTTTAAAAGCCACGAGAAAAAGGAATAAGATTACATATAGGGGGAAAACAATTGGGATAATGGCAGATTTTTCAACCCAGACCCTGAAAGCCAGAAGATCCTGGAACAACATATATCAAGCTCTGTAAGATAATTGGTGCCAATCAAGAATCTTGTATCCAGCAAAATTAAGCTTTAGATTTGAAAATGAAATAAAAACCTTCCATGATAATCAAAAGTTAAAAGTATGTATAACTAGACAACTGGTGCTACAAAAACATCCTTGGCAAAATATTTCATGAACAGGAAATGAAAAACAGCAATGAAAATCAACAGAGGGAGGTATGCACTAAAGGAAAAAACTAATCAAAGAGGAAAACCAAGTCAACTTAAATAACAAAAATAAATATGGCTGGAAATACAAACCATGTCTCAATAGTAACCCCCTAAATGTTAATGGCTTATACTCACCAATAAAAAAAAGACATGGGGTTGTAGATTGGACAAAATAAAAGACCCAACAATATGCTGCCTCTGAGTAACTCATCTGATATGAAAAGACATATACAAACTGAAGGTAAAAGGTTTGGAAAAATCATACCACTCACATGGACTGTGTAAGCAAGCAGGGGTTTCCATACTCATATCAAATAAAGTAGAACTTCAAGTCAAATTTAATCAAAAGGGATAAAGATGGACATTACATACTGCTCAAGGAACCCTATACCAATAAACCATAACAATCATAAATATATATGCCCCAAACATTGATGCAGCTATGATCATCAAACAAACTCTTTTCAAGTTCAAGAGTCAAATTGACTACAACACAATAATCTTGGTTGACTTTAACAGACCTCTCTCATCACTGGATAGATCTTCCAAACATAAGTTGAATAAAGAAACTATAGAACTCAATAACACAATCAATAACTTAGACTTAACTGACATATATAGAATATTTCAACCTCCACCAAGTGCATACACTTTCTTCTCAGCAGCACATGGATCCTTCTCTAAAATAGACCATATAATGTGCCACAAAGCAACTCTTAGCAAATACAAAAAGTTAGAGATACTACCATGCATTTTATTGGATCATAATGGAATGAAATTGGAAATCAACAACAAAATAAAAAACAAAATTTTCTCCATCACTTGGAGCCTAAACAATATGCTACTTAATGAACAGTGGGTTCCAGAAGATATCAAGGAGGAGATTAAAAAATTCTTAGAAGTAAATGAGAACATAGACACAACATATCAAAATCTCTGGGACACTATGAAAGCAATACTAAAAGGAAAATTCATTGCATGAAGTTCATTTCTTTAAAAAAATGTCAAAAAATAAATGACTTCACACTACATCTCAAAGCCCTAGGAAAAGAAGAACAAATCAGTAGCAAAAGCAGAAGAAGACAAGAAATAATTAAAATTAGAGCTGGAATCGATGAAATCAAAACAAAAGGAACAATTGAAAAAATTGACAAAACAAAAAGTTGGTTCTTTGAAAAAATAAATAAAATTGATAGGCCCTTAGCCACGCTAATAAAGAGAAGAGAGAGCTCAAATTACCAGCATACATGATGAAAAAGGTAATATCACAACTGACACTACAGAAATACAGAGGATAATTAGAAATTATTTTAAAATCTTAAACTCCAATAAAATCGAAGGCATTGAAGGAATTGACAGATTTCTTAAGTCATATGATCTGCCCAGATTGAGTCAGGAAGATATAAACAATTTAAACAGACCAATATCAAGTGAGAAAATAGAAGACGACATCAGAGGCTTACCAACCACGAAAAGCCCACGACCGGATGTTTACACAAGCGAGTTCTACAAGTCCTTTAAAGAAGAACTAATACCAACACTCTTCAATTTATTTCAGTATATAATAGAATAGGCAGTCATTCCAAACTCATTCTATGACGCCAATATCACCCTGATCTCCAAACAAGGCAAAGACAAATCAAAAAAGAAAACTTTAGACCAATATGTCTAATGAACATAGATGCAAATTTCTCAATAAAATTCTGGCAAATCTAATACAAAAACATATCAAAAAGTTTGTGCACCATGATCAAATGGGATTCATCCCAGGGATGCAAGTTTGGTTCAACATACAGAAATCAAAAAATATAACTCACCACATCAATAGGCTTAAAGGTAAAAATCATATGGTCACCACAATAGACACAGAAAAAGCATTTGACAAAATACAATACCCAGTTAAGTTCAAAACACTAGAAAAACTAGGGATAACAGGAACATGTCTCAGCATTTTAAAGGCTATCTATGCTAATCCTCAGGCCAACATCATTCTAAACAGACAAAAATTGAACGCATTTCCTCTAAAATCTGGAACAAGACAGGAATGCCCTCTCTCACCACTTCTATTCAACATAGTTCTAGAAACATTGGCCAGAGCAATTAGACAGATGAAAGAAATTAAAGGGATACACATAGGAAAAGAACTTAAATTGGCACTATCTGCTGACAATATGATTCTATACCTAGAAAACCCCAAAAACTCCACCAGAAAATTTCTAGAACTAGTAATTGAATTCATCAAAGTAGCAGAATATAAAATCAAAACCCATAAATCAAAGGCATTTCTGTATATCAGTGAGAATCCTCTGAGAAGGAAATGAGGAAAACTACCCCATTCACAATAACCTAAAAAAATAAGATAATTGGAAATCAACTTAACAAAAGAGATGAAAGATTTGTATAATAAAAACTACAGAAGCCTAAAGAGAGAAATCAAAAAAGACCTTAGAAAATGGAAAGATCTACTTTGTTCTTGGTTAGGCAGAATTAATATTATCAAAATGACTATACTACCAAAAGCACTATACAGGTTTAAGGCATTTCTCATCAAAATTCCAATGACATTTCTCATAGAAATAGAAAAACTAATCATGAAATTCATAGGGAAAAATAAGAGACTCAGAATACGTAAAGTAATCCTTAGCAGGATAAGTGAAGCAGATGGCATCACTATACCAGACCTTAAAACTACACTGCAGAGCAATAGTATCAAAAACAGCATGCTATTCACACCAAATCAGTCTTGTAGACCAGTGATAGAGAATAGAGGACACAGGGACTAACCCCCCAAATTACAATTATCTTATAATTAAAACAGTGCCAAAAACATGCACTGGAGAAAAGAGAGCATCTTCAAAAAATGGTACTAGGAAATCTGGAAACCCATATGCAACAATATGAAATTACACCTTTAAATTTTACCTACACAAGACTAAACTCAAAATGGATCAAGAACCTAGGAATGAAACCTGAAACTCTATGCCTAACAGAAAAAAAAGTAGGCCCTAATCTTCATCATGTGGGATTAGGCCCCAACTTCCATAATAAGACTTCTATAGCACAAAAATTAAAAGCAAGAATCAATATATAGGGTCGAATCAAACTAAAAAGTTTCTTGTCAGCAAAAGAAACAATTTGTGAGGTGAGCAGAGAACCTATGTCCTGGGAGCAAATTTTTACCCCTCACACATCAGGTGGAACACTAATCTCTAGGATATATACAGAACTCAAAAAGCTGAGCACCAAAACAAAACAAAAACAAACTCAAATAACCCAATCAACACATGGGCCAAGGACTTGAAAAAACACTTCTCAGAAGAGGATATAAAATCAATCAACAAATATATTTGAAAAATATTTATCATCTATAGCAATTAGAGAAATGCAAATCAAAACTACTCTAAATTTGGGCTGGGGATGTGTCTCACGCAGTAGCTCGCTCATCTGGCATGCATGCGGCCTGGGTTCGATCCTCAGCACCACATACAAACAAAGATGTTATGTCCACTGAAAACTAAAAAACATAAATATTAAAATTCTCTCTCTCTCTCTCTCTCTCTCTCTCTCTCTCTCTCTCTCTCTCTCTCTCAAAAAAAAAAAAAAATACTGTAAGTTATTATCTCACTCCAGTCAGAATGGCAGCTATTATGAAGACAAACAACAACAATGTTGGTGAGGATGTGGACAAAAATCTACACTCATACATTCCTGGTTGGACTGCAAATTGGTGCAGCCAATATGGAAAGCAGTATGGAGATTCTTTGGAAATCAGGGAATGGAACCACCATTTGACTCAGTTATCCCTTCTCCTTGGACTATACCCAAAGGAATTAAAAACAGCATACAACAGGGACACAGCCACATCAATGTTTATAGCAGCACAATTCACAATAGCTAAACAGTGGAGCCAACCTAGATGCCCTTCAGTGGATGAATGGATTAAAAAATGTGGCACATATACACAATAGAATTTTATTCAGCAATGAGAGAGAATAAAATCATGACATTTGCAGGTAAATGAATGCCGTTGGAGAAGGTAATGCTAAGTGAAATTAGCCAATCCACAAATAAATAAATAAATAAATAAATGCCAAATGTTTTCTCTGATATAAGGAGGCTGACTCATAGTGGGGTAGGGAGGAGGAGCATGAGAGGATTAGATAAATTCTAGATAGGAAAGAGGAGTGGGAGGTAAAGGGAGGAGCAGGGCATTACAAAGGATGGTGGAATGTGATGGCCATCATTATTCAAAGTACATGTATGAAGATTTGAATTGGGGGTCAACATGCTTTATATGCAACCTGAGATATGAAAAAATTGTGGTATATATGTGGGATAAGAATTGTAATGCAAAAAAAAACCCAGAAAGTAATTGTGTTAAGGCATGAATTGGTGTGAACATACTCAATATACAAAGGTATGAAAAATTGTGCTCTATATGCATAATAAGAATTGGAATACATTCCACTGTCATATATGTAAATATATAAAATCAATAAAAAATTCATATGCCATTCAGTCACTACAGAGCCCTTCCAAGAGCAGAAGTTGCAATTTTTTTAAAAATTGACTCTCATATATGAAGTATTAGAAGGTTCTGCCATGAGAGAAAAACTTAAAAAAAGTTTTCAAAGTAATGCAAAGAACAATGCTGCAACACTATTTTTTAAAAGATGGATATTTGATTTAAAATTATTGAACCTGTATTTTATATCTCCTTATTAAAATTTTGAGAACAAAATACAATCATTCTGTGTCACATTACAAGGCAAACTGTTGAAGTACTGTTTTAAACTTCAGTGTATATAAAATTATCATGAAGGATGTAAAACCCATAATTTCCTTTTTGCTGTATGCATGTAATGAAATTGTAGATAAAAGTGTATTGCATAAAAAAATGAACAAAAGCTAGACACTTTTACTATACAAGACGGCTGATGAAGAAATGTGTTTGTGTGTGTGTGTGTGTGTATGTGTGTGTGTGTGTGTGTGTGAAAGAAGATATCACAGGGACAAATGACTTGAGGCTTTGAATTATATGATGTGTGCCACATGACCGCAATGCAAATTTGGCAAATTTGATACTGAATGCCTTGGTTCTCAATATTATCATTCTTTTTACTTATATATACTTTTTTAGTTATCAATGGACCTTTATTTATTTATATGTGGCTCTGAGAATTAAACCCACTGCCTCACATATGCTAGGCGAGTGCTCTAACATTAAGCTACAACCCCACCCCATCATTCTTTTTTTAAAAAATATTTTTAGTTGTAGATGGACTCAAGGCCTTTATATATTTTGTTTATTCTATGTGGTGCTTAGGATCGAACCCATGGCCTCATGTGTGTGAGATAAGTACTCTACTACTTAGCTACAACCCAAGTCCCTGTATTATCATTCTTTATTGAATTTATTTCTTATTAAAGTATATAGTTTTAAGACATTTTTTACAGTGTTATGTAACTTTTAGCATGGTTAGATTAGAGTGATGCGCATATGTTACCATAGAGCAAACATTTATATTTTATCTACACTTTATTATATTAGTAGTTTTCATACACTATATATACAGCAACCAACCTATTTCCAATGAGAAACATGTCAGTTAATGTATTTAAAGCCATCGTTACAAGTTTGTAATGTAGTTTTCCAACTTGTTTTATATGTATGTGATATTACAAAAAAAATATTGTTCTTGATTGAAAAAAAGGATATAAAATGTAAAACCACAATTTTTCATAAATGAATATTTCCAATTGTTTCCCAGCCCTTTCTTATATTGGGTGTTTTGACTTGAGATTCAGTTAGATAATGAATGGATAAATTAATTAAACACTTATGAAATTTAGTTGGGATTTAACTTATCGTGTAATTTAATGATTTGATTCTTTATTGCATCTATTCACCCACATCAATAATTTAGTGAATGTTATAATACCAATCTAAAAAACAACCAAAAAAGCAAACTGAGTGGGGTATGAGAGGAGAGGAGTGATGGTGATGGAAGTCACCAGATAAAAGCTTTGTAATTCATCAAGATCTGCCTCAGGAACATATTCCTAATTTAGTGTGTGTGTTTTAAAAATTTGTTTTAATTAGTTAAACATGACAGTACAATGATCTTGACATATATTTTTGAATAAGATGGGGTATAATTTCTCATTTTTCTGAGTGTACAGGTTGCAGAATCACATTGGTCATGCAGTCATGTATATACATACAGTAATACTAATGTCTATTTTATTCTGCTGACCTTCCTTTCCCCCCTCCCCCTCACCTCCCCTTCCATCACTTCTCTCTACCCAATCTAATGTGACACACTTCTTTTTTGTTCTCCTCACATCATCATACATGTATTCTGTATAATGATGAGGGTCTCCCCTTCCATCTTCCCTGATATTCCCCTTTCCCCTCCCTTTCCCTCCCACCTCTCTTCTCTAGTGTGTTTTATTTTACAGAATGAATTTAAAAAGAAACTGTTACCAAGTAAATATAATTTTAAAAAATTTAGCATGAAGTACTAATATTAAAATTATTAAACAAAGAACATATAAATCTGCAAATTCTATACAATATAGATAGTTATGTCGTTCGAACCAAAAAGCAAGCTCCTGCTTCGAGTCTTACAGGTTAATTTCAGCTTCTGTGCACTGCAGGAATCATTTCTCCCGTGTCCCAGGGCCAAATCTCTGCTCTCCCAGTGTCTTATGGGGTCTATAAAACAGAACAAGGTAAAAAGGTCACTTGGGATGAGTTGCTGGCCACAGAGAGTGGCCAGGACCACAATTGTCCTCAGGATATGCAAGATGAACTTGGGCCCTGATCTCTCCTGGGGTCTGAGCAAGGAGCACTGAGGCTGGTATGCTGCCCTCAGCTGAGAGTGTTGTCTGTGGAAAGAGTGTCTATGAATGTCCTCAGGAGCAAATTCCCATGGACATTCACCTTCAGTACCTTCTGAGTCTGCTTCCCTAGAGAGTGAATATGAGGCAATGGGAAGGGTTCTCTAGGACATTTGGGTGTAAAGGCTGAGTAGCACACATTTGGGACCCTGAGGAGCAGCACCTGTGATGACACACAGTGGAGCAAGGACCCTGGCTCCTCCAGCCCTACCCTCTGTAGTGCCATTCCTCAGAGAGCTTCCCGCACTGATTTCAACCAAATTGTACCTTCCTTGCATGGCCATGGTCACATGCAACTATGGAACCTTCAGTGCACTAATTGGTTCTGACTGATTGCATAAAGTGCAACAAAGAAACTTAAGAAAGCAATGGAGAATATGTGGACTGATTTGACCTCTTCTATCCTTCCCATTCTTTCCAGACTCACATTTCCTTTTCCTAAACTGCTTTGTCACTTTTGCTGCATTGAGCCCACATATTAAATCAGAAGAGGGCCCCTGGAAACAATTCATGTTAGGAAACCTCAAGCATTCTCAGAGCCAGCAAAGGCAGGAGAACCCAGCTATTCAGTGGTCAGTAAAACAGAACCATATTGTTTGTGTCTCATGCATCAGGCAACAACTCAATTCTTCTGATGCTCCCTACAACTCACACTCAGTGTATGGGTATGCAGTATTGCTCTGCATGATTCAGTGGTGTTGCCTGTGGTTAAAAAAAAAAACAGGGAATGACTAAGAATGTTAGTGCAGAGAGATTTAACAGACATTGAAGGTCCAAGAACCTCAAAGATCTGGATAAGGAAAGCACCTTTAGAAAAGTAATAACATGTGGGAAAGATAAAACATGGAAAATCTACAGCCTTTACATAAGAAAGAATAATTAAGAGAAACCAATAGAAAATCAATTACTTGCAGATTTCTGGTCCTTTTTTCCTCCTCCTCATCCTCTGAATCAGTTTCCATATTTTCTCTGTGGACCATGGCCTTGATGGTGATGATGTGGCCTTAGAAAAAGGAAAGGAAGAGTTAAAGTCAAGGTGAGAACTTGAGTTGCTCCTTTTCCTGGTGTTCTAGAACCCACAGTAAAAGCTCTCCATTCTTCCTCTTGTCTGTATTCCTGTCTCCTGGCCCCCATCACCTCACTTCTGCAATGAGAAATAGATCTAGCATCCCAAGAGCTCTTTTCCAGTTCACATTCTGCCACTGTACTTGGTAGGGATTCTGTGTCATCCTGTTCCTCCAAGAGGCAGCCACAGTCTCCCTGATTTTCTGGACTTAGGCCTCTTAAATACAAGCAAATTCAGATTTTCCTCCTAGTCCCAGGGCTTGGGAATTAGATCAAGACTTGAGGTTAGAAACATGTTCAAGGAGGAACTTCTCTCCATTCTTTTACAGGAGAACACAGTGGCGTGTTCAAGGAGAACTGAAACAATATTCTTTTAAGTCTCCCACATTTGGGAGTTTATTTTCAACCAGAAATAGACAAAACACAGAAGAGAAAGTGCTGCTCTAAAAAGAGAGCATTCAGAGTGGAATTGTGACTTCATACTCACTGCTTATCACTAGTGAGAGCTTCAATTACAGGTTTTCAAAGTGCTTCTAAGAAAGTATGTCCCACTAGATTCTCTCCATTGTCGGTCAAACCTAAAGTGCAGATCTTATTTCTTTCATGCATGATGCAAAAAAAAATAACAAAAGCCAAGCTACTTGATGTTTATTAGAGGCGAATTTAGGACAGAATGGGACTTAACATGGAAGATTGTGTTTAACTGGCAAAGCAAAAGTTGTCTTCTTATGAACAGGATGTCAGAAGGTCTACTAACTCTTATTTTTATGAAAATAACACATATTTCTGTTTATTTATATTTTATTCCCATTCCTCATTTCCCACATTAGTAGGTGAACTCAAATCCTACCAGGAAACCTTTCCCATTTTGCCATACCCCAAGGGCTGTTCCTACCTGCAGGCTCTTCCTCATCACTGCTTGAATCATAATTTTTGTTCCATATCAAACCTTTAGAGACACAGACACCATAAACAGAGTTACTTAAGATTGACTCATGT
This sequence comes from Ictidomys tridecemlineatus, assembly GCF_052094955.1. Taxonomy (NCBI): domain Eukaryota; kingdom Metazoa; phylum Chordata; class Mammalia; order Rodentia; family Sciuridae; genus Ictidomys; species Ictidomys tridecemlineatus. The sequence goes on along the minus strand of NW_027520951.1, from coordinate 205,776 downwards.
TTTCTTCTACACAATTAAGCTTATGATGGTTGCTAGGGTTGGATGTTTTTTATCCCATACTGGATTGTGTGATTGAGGCTTGGTTCTCAGAATGGCCACAATGAGATTTGTGAAATCTGTGTGAGGAAGGGTTTGCTAGGAGGTGTTGAGGACATTTGACGGTATGAGAGTCAGAAGTAAGAATATAGATTTCTCAAACCCTTGTTAGATCCTGTTATATAAGAAGAGCAAATGAATTATCTGATTCTTGCTGGCTTCCTGTCTCCCCATGTGATGTCTCCCTCCTGCACCTGCATCCCTGCTGACACCACCAATCATGCAATGCAGGTTAAAGGGTACTCATTAAAGCCAAGTGTTTGCCAGTGCCATGCTTTTGTATCTTCAGAACTGTAAGCTAAACACACCCAACTTTATAATTTATTCAGTTTCTGGGTTTCCTTATTAGAAAGAAAAACATAGTAATACTAATATTAATAGTCAGGATCATCCTCATCTCTGTTCTGGGTTCTCAGACCCTCTCTGAGTTCTAGGGAGTCAGAGGCCTCAAACAGGATGCTGGAAACAATTGCAAACCTTCTAATGAGAGAGTGGAGCTTTAAGGAGTCAAATAATTTAATTACTTTCTTCCATTGGAACATTATCACTGTCTCCTTGAAACAGACCAAGCTGACATGCAAACTGTAATGCCAACAGTTTCAGGAATATAAACACGCAGAATATATACTGTGCCAGCATCAGATTAGCTGCTCACAAGACAAAAGGAAATGTTCTCTGCTTTATGCACATGGGTCTAGTGGCCACTTTGAAAGTTTTGTTTTAAAATTAAAATAAAATTTAAAATACTGTTATTTTGGATGGCCAAGACCTGAAGTTCAAAGATGAAGCAGGCAATAATTTCCTTCCCCTGGGTTTCCTTGGGCAGCACTTTGGGAGCATGTTCTTACTCATCATACTCCTCATTTATAAGTAGACTGTGGAGTCATACAAAAGTGAAAAGTGCCAGGAACTCTCTGAGGGCCTGAGGAATCTACATAAACAAAGTCAAAATTAAGATCCAGATGGCTCTGCACAAGGTCAAGCACGTCCCACCTAGAGCTCATGAGATATGTGTGTGAAAAGCTTGGACACAATGCTATCTTAACTTACCTACTGCTTCTGGCTGGTCCTGGTCAGATCCCAGGTGGATACCTGGTTTATTGTAGAGCCCCACATGCTTGACAAGGGAGATCTTAGCATAGAGTTGCATTTATCAATGAAGACATGGACTAAGATGAAGACACTCTGCCCAGGGAGGAGTTCAGGGATGAGAAGGAATTATGACCACAGTAGTTCTATCCTCACAGTGACCAGTCAGTATCAGTATCCATGTATGTATGAATAGAAGGACCTAGACAGCATTTGAGACTGACAGTATGAAGACCTATCATATATACTGTCAATGTGATATCCTGCAGGCCACACAGGGAGCAGCACAGATCTAAACTAGGGATCGAACATCACTGCTCTGCTGAGCTGGACCTTCATTAGAGCCCACCTTTTGCTCTGTAACTAGATGAGCTGCAGTTGTGCTGATCAGGCCCCATGAAAATCCATCCAGTTAAAACATGTTTCTACAAAGAAATGTCTACAAAAAGACCCAATAAGGTAGCTTTTAGTGTCAGTTGGAACATGCAAAGTAAGCCCTTCCTTGGCTACAGTAACCTCTGGCCTGTGTGTCTTGTCTGTCTCAGATACCCACCATAAGTGAGCATAGTGTATTGGTGGACCTGAGGGTCCCTGTTAAGGATTGGCCCTGTCCAGAAACTTGTGCCTAGAATGGGGATTGGAAGATGAATTCTGACACCTCTCACAGAAAATGTATATGAACGTGAAAATTTTTCATGAGTGAAGTGTTGTGAACAATCACATGCACTGACTAAATACAGGGCCTACTGACAGGTGAGGTTTGCTATTAAACGAAGTTGCTACTGGTGCAGTGACAGGAATGAACCCAAGCTTTTTTCTTATAGAGTGTCGTGAAAATTTTCTGGGTTTTGATGGGATATGTTTTGCATGTTAATTGAGGTATTGGTATAGAACGAACTGCACACATGGAAAGTTTACAGTTTGATCTATTTACACATATACAAAATCATGATCTAATGGAGATACCTTTTTTGTTTAAACATGTGGACATTGGCATCTTGGCATGTATATATCTAGAGAAACAACAAGTGTGCAAAAATGAACACAAAGTCACACCCAGAATAATGTTGCATGAATGCACACAGAGACACATGTATAAAACTCTAATTGACCAAACCACTTTGCTAAATTCACTCAGGTGTTTCATGGAAATATGCAGAATGCCATAGATTTTTTTTAATTAGTTTAGACTGCAACCCCCTCACTTCTCATTCTCAAGGACGAAGTGGAATGACTTGAGACTCTCCACTCAAAAGGAAGGAAGACTCTCCGACTCTTGGCATCATCTACATTTTGCAACAGGAAGAGAGTGAGGCCAGGATACATACCAACTATGGATCCTCTTGAATCCTCCTGTAAATATGAAAAGGAGTCACTATGAAGATCAAGCCATGCTCTGTCCCGTGTGCTCAAATCTTTTGTTTAATTGGTGACATTAAAAAATCCACTGAGAATGTGGGCAAATCAAGGGAACACATAGCAAATGCACTCTCACCAAATGACACAAGCTTTTCTAGGGGATTTGTGTCACAGGTCTATATTAGGTGATAATTAAGGAATTCGATGGCCAGGAGGGAAAACCACAGCCAGGAACAAAGCTTGTTATCATACAGTGTGCAGTTGATACTGTTTCTTGTTAATGTTGCCTTCAGTGAGGTCTCATTTGGCAACAGACACCCCGGTGAGAATCTGCACACTCAGGAAATTGTGTATTTCATCTCAAGGAAACCATATCATATTACAAGAGAAAGAGAAACTAAAGAGCAACACTTGGATTTCAGAGGAAGATAAGCAACCTTATCATGGCTTTTGATGGGGTCTCTTAACTCATGCTTTCTCCAGGAATGAATTCCATCATGCCATTTGGGGGAACTAGGAGGATGCAGAATAACGATTAGTACACTGATTTATTGCTTATGAATAGTTCAGGGCATTTCTTGATATGGACATCAGTGAAAATATACAGCAAAGATAAGAACAAGAATGAATGAGAAGCACAACCTTTGGGTTTCCAGTAGATTGGAACCAGGTGTGATATGTGTGTTTTTTATTTTGTACCTTTAGAGGTATGTTTGTCTCTAGAGATGACCACTGAGGACACTTTAAAAGTATGCAAAATATTTCACATCTCTGTAGGAGATTAGTTATTACTTATATATTGTAATCACCTGCAATGTGTTATATCGCTAAGTGATGTATACAGTTCCCTATCCGAAAGCATCACCATCAGGATAATTTCCTGAATTCTTAAAGCTTCTTTCACTTACAGAGTGAAGAACCTGTACTCTTGGCTCAGCAAAATCTCTATCTACAGAGAGGGCCTAGAAACCACAACTTTATATTTGGGTGTCATGAAGTGGAAAGAAATTATATCAAACAAATCATGCATTAGTGTGGGTTTTTATTTTTAGAAAATGGATGCTTGTTCTGGGCATGTTAGAAGAGAATTTCTGAAGAAGGTCTCATAGCCTCACAAACACATACACAATTATTACACATGGACATGCTCAGAGATACCACCCCATGCTCATTCACATAAATGCACACCACCCAAAAGACAGCTGTTTCAGGATCATGGTAGATGGCCACAATCCTTCACTGGATAATCACTTTGTCACCAAATCCCAATCCTCATTTCCAAACAAAATCTAAATCCAGGATAACTTTTTACATAGAAACAGGAAAAAATGTATGACCTATCTAAATACAGAGGTTTTCCTCAGCATGTTAGGGAGTTGAGAATACTTACTTTGCTCATTTGTGGCAGAGGCTACCTGTAGTTACAGAAAGGAAGAGAGTGTGAGCAGAAGATCATATTCACAAATCTACTGTTGGTTATGGTGACATTAGTTAACTAGATGAAAAACAGCAGTTGGGGCAAAGATCACAAAGTAAGGCAGAGGGCATCTGTGAAAAGACATGAGCTTTGCATGAGGGATTTCTCAGGTACAATTTGATGACATGCAGAAAATTCTTTTTCTATCAAGGAAAAGTGCCACTGAAGAAAATGCAATCATTTGACAATGGTTGTTCTCATATGTGAATGTCATCTTGAATCATTCTCATAGGGAATAGATGAGTAGTTGTAATTCCACCACCTATGAGTCACCTATAATGAACACTGTCATATTTTCATGCTGGAATTTGAATTAAAAGGAATAAAACAACACTTATATCTTAGACAAAGAAGGGTCACATTACCTCAGCAATATAATTTTGTTGGTCTCCTCCCAAATCAATGGATACCACCTCCATTATGACTTTATAGCAATCTAGGGAAATATAGAGTAAGTGTCAGTATATTGGTTTGCTGAAGAAACACTCCAGGGGCTTCTTAACTGTGGACCTGTGTCTAGAGTGTATGGAGATGGTTGTTTAACACACACAGGCTTAATTACTGCTGGAACATGATTGTTTCTGAATGGCAAGAGAAGGAGCATACCAGGAAACAAAACAAAATAGACAAAAAATTGAAGGAACTACAATGAGAAATTAAATATTCTACTGTTACACTAGAAGGTTTCAGCATTCCTTTATAACACTTGACAGATCCATCAGGAAGTAAAGAAAAAGTATACTTTTGAATCAATCATTTCTGTTATGGGTCAAATTACTTCCACGCAAATACATGTTTAAGTTCTAAACATGGTTAAGTTAGAACTTAAACAGTACCTCCAAATTTTACTGGGTTTGAAATGAGAGTCATTGTGATCTTAGCAATTAAAATTATCCTCTTTGAACAGGGTGGAGCCATGCCCCAAATAGGGCATCTGTTCTCATGAAGATGGGGCACATTCATGAGAGACTAATGCCATGTGATGATGGAAGCAGAGAGTAAAGTGCTGCAGTTGAAAACCAAGCAGATCAAGGATGGCCACCAAACCAGTAACAGTTAAGAATGGGCAGAAAAAATCCTTTCTTAAAGTTTTCAGAAGTAGCATGTTTCTGCTAACAGGTCAATGTGGGGTTCCTAGGGAATAGAGCTCTAAGACAGTACACTTGCATTACTTCAACCCATGAAAGCTGGTAGTTAGACATGGCAACCCTAGGAATTTACCAAAACCATTTTCAATCACATAGATCTATTTGGCATTTGTACAAATACTTCATACAACAGTGAGAGAATAAAATGTTTTCAAGTTAACATGAGGTATTCATCAAGATAAAATATATTTTGGCCCCAAACATTCCTTGGCATGCTGAGAAATTGTGCAAATTTGCTGTCAGGAAAAGAGAAGTTGGCAAATTGGAGGAAGGATGCACCCACGACAGTTCTTCAGTGCCAGACTTAGAAGGCAAAAAGACTGCTTCTCAGTGAGAGAGGAAATAAAGGAAGTCACCAAAACTTAATCGTGAATGGAAAAAAATCATACAGGCATATAAAGTAAAAAACTCAAGCAAAAGAAATAATACATTACAAGACAGAAGCAAATTTAAGATAAAGAGAACCTTTATTTCTTGCAGCTCCACAACCTGTAATGCAAACAGTGTGAATACTCCTTTCTCCCAGGTGAGCAAAAGAGGAGTTTCACTAAAACTCACTAATGAACACTCAGGGAGTCTTAGAGAATCCGAAACTTGGCTACATTAAACAAAGACAAAAAAAAGAAAGTACATTGGATCCAAGCTGATTGTGGCAGCAGCAGCAGCAGCAGGAATAGTGGCACAGCTAGATAACAGAAAGAGGAAAAATGCACAGAAACAAAATAGACAGATTCAGTGTGAAAATCCTGAGATCATAGAGGCAACGTTTTCTTGGCTGAAGAAGAGGCTTCTTTGCACTGCACACTGTACATGAAGGGAGATCTGTGATTCCTGCTGTCCCAAGAGAGCAAGGCAGGAGCCACCTTGACACAGCCAAGATGATGCTGCCACTGCAGGAGCCAGGAGCTGGGAGATCTGAGCAGGTAGGCACACATGGACCTGAAAGGCACCTGCCACAGCACCTAGGCTTTGCCTGCTGAGCTAGAGCAAAAGGCATGGAGAGCATTCTTCCCAGGGGAACTCAAGTCAGAGATGGGCAGGAAAGCTCTGGTCCTTTCCTCCTTGAGTCTGGTGCCTCCCAGGACCAGCTGAAGGGGATTGAGAATTTGAAGGAGCTGGTGTAAAAATGGGCTGCTGTGAATAGCTGCCCAGACCATAAGCCCAGGAAGCATGGAAAGTTTGCTCCACAGGCAGCAGAGTGGGTTGGGGGAAGCTGACTAGCACACCCATAGTTGGAATTAAGAACAAGATTCATAAAATAGATGTAGAAAAGCTAATGATTAAAAAGGAGAAACAATTCATTTTAAAACCAAAGGAGAAACCTGGAATAGAAGGAACTTAGTTTCAATATTATAAAAGCCATATATGAGAAATCCAAAGCCAACATCACACTGAACAGAGATAAAAATGAACGGTGTTCCTTAAATATTAAAACAAGAATGTCTATTTTTGCCAATTTTATTCAATGTATTTTTCTGAAGAAATGTCAGCACAATCAGTCAAAAGTAGGAAATTAATAGGATACAATATGAAAAATTCAAATGGTCCACATTACCTGGTGACATGATTCTATATTTAGAAGGCCCAGAAATTTTCACCAGAAGAATTCTAGAACTAATAAATTTAGCAAAGTAGCAGGATAAAAGATCAACACAAATAAGTCAATATTGTCACTATACTCCAACATTGATGCAACTGATATAGAATTCAAGAAAACCATTTCTTTTATAATAATATAAAAAAGGCCCTGGGAATAAATCTACCAAACAGGATGTAAGATCTCTACAACAAAAAGTATAGAACAATGAAGAAATGGAAGAAGACCTCAGAAGGGGCAAAGAAGTTCTGTATCCTTGGATAGGCAGAATTAATATTGTCAAAGTGGACATAATATCAACAGCAATATCCAGGTTCAATGAATTCAATACAATCTCCTTCAAACTACAAAGATATTCCTTACAGTATTGAAAAACCAACCCTGAAATTCATTTGAGATGATGATGATGATAACAACAGTAATAATATTATTATAATTATATTATAACAATTATTTGGCAAAGCAATTCTAAGCAAGAAAATGTAATAACCAATCTTATATTTTACTACAGAGATGAGTAGCAAAAACAGTATCTTATTGAACTGAAAATAGATATGAAGATCATGAAGATCCTTGAATAGAATATACCACACAGAGACAACCCACCTGATACTTATATCCACCTGATACCAGACAACAGCACCAAAATATTTGTTAGAGAGGAGATTATGGTTTAAACCAATAGTGCTGGGAAAACTGGATAAGCGTAGAAATACCAGGAAGGATAGGAGAAAGAAGGTACACTGACACAATGTTGGTGGGTCTGTAAATTATTATGACAACTCTGGAAAGCAATGTGCAGATTCCTGAAAAGCCCAAGAGTGGAACTCATAGGACTCAGCTATTACACTCCCTCCCTGCTTATTCTATAGAACTACAAGTCAGCATACTATAGTGATACAATCACTTCAATGTTTGTAGCATTCACCATAAACACATTGTATGATCAACCCAGATGTCCATCAACAGTTGAAAGAACCAAGTGCACAAAATTAAAAGGTAACTAGATCTTTACTTCTGGAGCTATAGCACTGCTGAAAGACTCAAAGCATGTAAATTTGTACATGTTAAATAAAAGAAGAATTGGAACTCTGAATCAACTAGAATCATTATTGCAGAATGGACACAATTTCAAGATTTCCACAGTACCTTTGTTGGACTTTTCATTTGGCACAACACTGTTTGGTGGCCAGAGGCGGACTCCTCTGGACCAAGGCCTGCGTAAGTCTTCTGCCTTTGGGAGTTTCTTCCAACATGGGAGGCAACAGCCTGGGAAATGTGATAAAACAGAGTTGTTGACAAGATGCTAGCAAGAAAACACAGGGTCATCAATAATAATTCAAATAACAGTTCAACCAGTTTTAATTGATAACTGATCATTGTAAATATCTGGGGGTATAATATGAGCTTTGAATTCAAGTATATATTTATACACTAATAGCATGCCCAGAAACTTAAATGTTTCTTGTATTTTTTTGCTCTGTCATTTTCAACAACAAGAGGTGATAATTATGTTATCAGAAATAGGTCTGGGACACAAAGATAAATGCTGTATAATATCACTCTTTTGTGGAAACTGAAAAATTGATCATAGAAGGTGAGAGCAGAGTATTATTTAGCAGAGTAAGGGAGACAATGTTACAATTGAATATTAGAAATAAAATTTCGGATGTATTTTTTGCAGTCTGTTAACAGAGTTAAAAATAATAAAATCTGAGTCTCAGGTTGTGGCTCATTTGGAGAGTGCTTTCCTTGCATGTGTGAGGCATGGAGTTTGATTCCGAGCACCACATTTAAATAAATAAATAAATAAATAAAGGTCAACGAATAACTAATAAAATTTTTTAAAAATAACAAAAATTCTATCTTCTAAGTGATCCACTCTGCTGGTAGTTTTCTCAATTGAGTTTTTAAGTTGGTTTATTGCTTCCTGCATTTCTAGGATTTGTATTTGTTTGTTTTTTATTTCCTCTATCTCCCTGTGAAATGCAATGCCAATCAAAATCCCAACGGCATTTCTTATAGAAATGGAGAAAGCAATCATGAAATTCATATGGAAGAATAAAAGACCCAGAATTGCAAAAACTATACTAAGCAGGAAAGGTGAATCAGGTGGTATAACGATTCCAGATTTCAAACTATACTACAGAGCAATAGTAACAAAAACAGCATGGTACTGGTACCAAAACAGGCGGGTGGACCAATGGTACAGAATAGAGGACACAGAAACCAACCCACAAAACTACAACTTTCTTATATTTGATAAAGGGGCTAAAAGCATGCAATGGAGGAAGGATAGCATCTTCAACAAATGGTGCTGGGAAAATTGGAAATCCATATGCAACAAAATGAAATTGAATCCCTTTCTCTCGCCATGCACAAAAGTTAACTCAAAATGGATCAAGGAGCTTGATATCAATTCAGAGACACGGCATCTGATAGAAGAGAAAGTTGGCTACGACCTACATGCTGTGGGGTCGGGCTCCAAATTCCTCAATAGGACACCCATAGCACAAGAGTTAACATCTAGAATCAACAAATGGGACTTACTCAAACTAAAAAGTTTTTTCTCAGCAAAAGAAACAATAAGAGAGGTAAATAGGGAGCCTACATCATGGGAACAAATCTTTACTCCTCACACTTCAGATAGAGCCCTAATATCCAGAGTATATAAAGAACTCAGAAAATTAGACAATAAGATAACAAATAATCCCATCAACAAATGGGCCAAGGACTTGAACAGACACTTCTCAGAGGAGGACATACAATCAATCAACAAGTACATGAAAAAATGCTCACCATCTCTAGCAGTCAGAGAAATGCAAATCAAAACCACCCTAAGATACCATCTCACTCCAGTAAGATTGGCAGCCATCACGAAGTCAAACAACAATAAGTGCTGGCGAGGATGTGGGGAAAAGGGTACACTTGTACATTGTTGGTGGGACTGCAAATTGGTGCAGCCAATTTGGAAAGCAGTATGGAGATTTCTTGGAAAGCTGGGAATGGAACCACCATTTGACCCAGCTATCCCCCTTCTGGGTCTATTCCCTAAAGACCTAAAAAGAGCATGCTACAGGGACACTGCTACATCGATGTTCATAGCAGCACAATTCACAATAGCAAGACTGTGGAACCAACCTAGATGCCCTTCAATAGACGAATGGATAAAAAAATGTGGCATTTATACACAATGGAGTATTACTCTGCATTAAGAAATGACAAAATCATAGAATTTGGAGGGAAATGGATGGCATTAGAGCAGATTATGCTCAGTGAAGCTAGCCAAGCCCTAAAAAACAAATGCCAAATGTCTTCTTTGATATAAGGAGAGTAATTAAGAACAGACTAGGGAAGAAGAGCACAAGAAGAAGACCATCATTAAACAGGGTTGAGAGGTGGGAGGGAAAGGGAGAGAGAAGGGAAATAGCATGGAAATGGAACGAGACCCTCAGGTTTATACAAAATTACATACAAGAGGAAGTGAGGGGAAAGGGAAAAATAATACAAGGGGGAGGAATGAATTGCAGTAGTGGGGGTAGAGAGAGAAGAGGGGAGGGGAGGGGAGGGGAGGGGGGATAGTAGAGGATAGGAAAGGCAGCAGAATACAACAGACACTAGGATGGCAATATGTAAAGCAATGGAAGTGAAACTGATGTGAATCTGCAATCTGTATAAGGGGCAATATGGGAGTGCATAACCCACTTGAATCAAAATGTGAAATATGATATATCAAGAAATATGTAATGGAGGGGTAAGACAAGATAATACAAATGGAAGAAATGATTTACAGTAGAAGGGGTAGAGAGAAAAGGGGAGGGGAGGGGAGGGGAGGGGGGATAGTAGAAAATAGGACTGACAGCAGAATACATCAGACACTAGAAAGGCAATATGTGAATCAATGGAAGGGGAACTGATGTGATACAGCAATCTGTATACGGGGTAAAGTTGGGAGTTCATAACCCGCTTGAATCAAACTGTGAAATATGATGTATTAAGAACTGTGTAAGGTTTTGAACGACCAACAATAAAAAAAAATAACAAAAATTATGTTTAATAAATTTTGAAGGAGGGATTTGAATGTTATTAGATTTCACACTACTGAGTTCATTTTTCACCATTGGGCCAGCAAAGCACCTGAGTCAGATTGAGCTTTAGGATAACATTGCAATGTGTGAGGTCTACAACCCAACACAATATTGTGTGGTCAAAAAGAATTACTAAGGGGGAATCATAGAAAGGCAGAGGAAACAGTGACCATCAGCAGAGGCTGTGGTTATGTATGTGGCTTTTGTTCAAATCCTACCTCAAAAATTAAATACCTGTGCAGTTAAATAAACCCCTTCCCAATTGTTTGCAAAAAGTGTGCATCTGATCCACATAATGGTATAAGGCTGACAATGATCACATCCACGCATCCTTAAGAGGACTGGTGCTTCATATGGGTGCTAATGTGTCCTGTCATTAAATAGGATACGTCATTAAATGTGTGGAAAAATAAGCTCAGTCGTTGACAGTGTTTGAACAGAGAGGTGACAAACAGAGGTCATCCTCCAGGGCAATGGGTAAAGAAAGTCTATTCCTCATTCTTTACAGATGGATATCTGTAAAGCTCATGGAGAATATCTGTGACCTCCTGGGACTCCATATCAGCCTAAAGGGATGGGTGGAGCAGAGTGTGTCCACCACAATTTTGAGTTTAGGGGTTTGTAATTTAGAGATTTTATGTGATTTGCCCAGATTCACAAGAATGATGAGCAGTGGATGTGGGACAGGAATGTAGCTATTTACCTGGGACCAGTAATCCCTGAGCAATTGAGTCCTCTAGCATATATCCTAGAACCAGGAAGCCAGAACTCTTCTCAGTTCTTTTCAAATACTACTTCCTTCAGGCCTCTTTGGCATGAGGTTTCAGTAGCAGACACCATGAAAAATGTTCAAGTTATAACCTGGGCTCCTGTCTCTTCATTACAATTACTGACTCTAAAATGATGATTTCATGCAAATGAAGCCTATCTGCAGGTCAATGGTAGAGTCCACACTTGTAGCCATCCTCCCCCAGGGTCGTCTCACTGCCAGCTGCCTCCCAGTGAGCCTTCCTGATGAGCAGTTGACCATCTAAATCATCAGAGTTCTCTGGGGCTCACCAACTGTTTTGAGAACTTAGGACACTCTAAAACAACTGCCACTTGATGGCTGTGCCCAGAATGAAGTTTCCTTGTGCTTTTCCCACCTGGATGGCCTGTTAGTGGGGATTAATCAGGGAACCGAATACTCTGGGCTGATGCTTTGTTGTTTCCATGTCAGAAGCTGGCCTGCCCCATGTCTGCAGTCTAATATTCTGAGCCATCATCTGAGCAGTCAGACAACGCCTGGTTGAAATGTCATTTCTCCAGATGCACCAACTCTGATCAGGCATATTCCTGCTCCTGGCTTTCAAAGCCTTTTCCTAGATCCTGCAGGGCCAGGGGCCAGAGACTTATCTGCCTAGATGGAACCACCACTAACTCTAACCTGTGAACCTCCACCAATAAATCCTCCCCCTGTAGACCACTGAAGCCCTCATTTCCTCCATTATCAGACATCCACTCCACTGACCTATCTCAAGGCACTGTCCTTTTTGCCTCCTTCCCAGTAGTCCCCAAACACCTGGGATCCTGTAGTCATCAACCAATTGAAAACTTTTCCTGAAATCTCAGTCCTCTTTTCTTTTACAAATGTCTTGATTTAGACTTCTCTAACATTCTTTTTAGATGTTCATATACATTGAGATGGGTTTGGTTTCTAATTGCCCTGTCATGGGATGTATATTGCCTTACTCTCTCTCTCACTTTATTTCTTCATCTCATGAAAGCAAGGTGGGTGTCCTCCTCCTGTAATTCACTTTAAGAGCACACATGTTATTGGCATTAGGAATGGTTCATTTTCTAAATTTAGAAAAACATTTTCAGTAACCAGGTCAATAGAACAAGCAAATATATGAATTGAGTGATAAAACAATATCACCAAATACTTCAATCTCAGGAGAGAAGATTCAGTGTTGAAGATGAAAAAATCAAGAGGAAAATATATTCAGTAAACATTAACTGCCCTTTGAAGAAACAGCCTTGAAAATATCACTGAAAACATACCTTCCCCGCAGCAGTTTAGATTTCCCATGGTCAACCAAGAACTCAAAACCTCCCTAGTCTTCTCCAACCTTAAATGACAGCACCTCGCTCACCACACCAACTGAGTGGAAATAAAAGGTAAGATGTGCATCCCAAATTACAATAGTGACTGGACAACATGGAACTTTAATTGTGAGCACATGCTACATTCTGAGCTGCTACTGTTCTCATAGTAAGTGTATTTTCATGTCTAAGTGTGTTGTTGAATAGTTTGTGAATTGCTTCAAAAACTGAAACCAGTCCCACATATTAATATTTCTTGTTTATGAAAATAAGTTAAATTAGGAAAAAAGGATTTACTCCCAAAATTATTTCATTGATCAAAAAATCATGAGATGAAAGGGACGCATAGCTATAGTTTTGAGAATCAAGATTCCATTCTTGGTTTTTAACTCTAAACCTACACATGTCTCAATCTTTCTGAACCTCCAAACATTTGTCGATAGAAAAAATTAAAAAGTCTTTTTGATTCAGAATGAAAATATATACAAAGTATTATCCTTTAGGAGTTGAAGAAATTTTCAGGAAGAAGAAATTTTAAGATCACATCCCCCTTATTTTAAATTTGAAAACAAAACTATTTTCTGTTTGGTAGGATTTAATCCAGTCATTTGAATTAATCTTCCTCTTCCATGACTCCTGCTGTGGAATTCATTCTTTTGCTTCTCATCCTATCCTGTCATCTCATACCACAAAAACTCATGGTTGAACATGCACATGGTGAGGTCTATACAAACAATGTATGCAATGCCTTCACATTGTAAAAGCTATCTATGCTAAATCCAAGGCCCATATTATTACTAAATGAGAAAAAGAGAAAACATTCCCTCTAAGGACAGAAACAAGACAGGGATGCCCTCTTTGAAACTCTAGTCAGAGCAATCAGACAGATGAATGTAATTAAAGTGATTTGCATAGAATAAGAACTCAAATCATCACTATTTGCTGATGACATACTTCTATATTTAGAAGATCCAAAAAATTCCTCCAGAAAGCTTCTAGAACCAATAAATACATTCATCAAATTAGGATATAAAATCAATACCCATGAATCAAATGCATTTCTATATATAAGCGATTTATCCACAGCAAGAGAAAGTAGGAAAACTTCCCCATTGACTCTAGACTCAAATAAGTCCAATACTTGGGAATCAATCTAACAAAAGAAGTACAAGACATCTACAATAAAAACTATAGAACACTAAGGAAAAAAATTGAAAAAGATCTTAGAAGATGGAAAGATTTCTCATGCTCTTGGATAGGCAGAATTAATATAGCCAAAATGGCCATACTACCAAAACTTTTACAAAGATTTAATGCAATTCCTATTAAAATCCCAACGACATTCTTTTTTTTTTAAATTAAAAGCACCAGGCAAAGGCTAATGCTCTCCTACATGGGTCTTTTCCCTGGGGTCTCTCCTGACCCTCTTTTTGGCTTTGGCTAATGCTTTCCCTCAGGGAAGTCTTTCCCTGTGGACCTTCAGGACCTTCTTTTTGCTTGGGGCTTTTTCTATCTCCCAGGTTGCATATGCCTGGGTGGTTCTCAGGATATTCTGCCTGGCCCCAGCAACTCAGCCAACTCTGGACAAGGCAACTCGGGGAACTCTGGACACACCGGTAACTCTGGACACATTGAAGAGCCATTCCCTCCCGGCACTCCACTGGACCCCACAAGCCGGTGGATAGGTCAATAAACTAGGCACCTGGGGTGCAACTGCTGCCACTGCTGGGGCTGTTGGCTCTTGCTGATTCTGATTCCATTACTACAGGGGCTTGTAGAGATGTTGAGTATGGGCATCCCACTGGGATTGGCACTGAATGGGGCACATACATTTTCATATGGGGTTGCATTGCCTGGAGCCAAGGACATGGGTGTCCTGGCACATAAAGCAAAGGTGCTGGGGCTGGCATCTGGGCCTCCAAATGTGGCATGCCCTTTGCTCCAGGCACTACCACCTCTGCCTGCTCCTCTTCTTCCAGGGACCATGCCACAGCATCATGCTGTTGGGATCCTATAACAGGTACAACCTTTGAGGGCAATGGATCTTCCAAGACTGACCTCTCAGCTTGAAGTAGCCTCTCTCATAGCACTTCACACTCATCCATTGCCTGTTGCAAGACAACCTGAGTGAAGTGCAGCTGAGTAGTAGCATCATCACGGTCCTCATACAGCCGCTGCAGCTCAGACACCAAAGCCCAGCAAGATGCCTCACCTTCCTCCAGTTGATCCTGCAGCAGAAAGGCACGACGCCCCTGCTGCTCCTGATGCCTGGCCACCGCTTGCACGCCCAGGGCAAGGGCACTTCAGGTGCATTCCCTCTGAGGTCTCGAGGCACCTGAGAGTCCACCACCACAGTGCGAAGCCCCTCCTCTACCTTGTTCCAGGGATGAGAGCGAAAGGCCATGGAGAACTCTGGGCCACCACTGTTCAGGAGAGCTTCATTGTTAATGAATCGGACGACCTCCTTGTGGAGAAAGCCACTGGCATGGTCGCCAAATTCCACTGCCATGGCTGCTGTGGGCTTTATTTCTTAATTTCATGAAAATAAGGTGGATGGCCTCCCCCTGTTTATTTATTCACTTTTCTATTAAAATATTTATTTTAATTTGTTATATATGATGGCAGAATGCAATTCCTTTCATATTAGACGTAGAGAGCACCATTTTTCAAGTCTCTGGTTGTACAAAAAGTATTTACACACCATTCATGTCTTCATAAATGTACTTAGGGTAATGATGTCTAACTCATTCCACCATCATTTGTACCCCCATGCCCTCTCCATTCCCCTCCTTTCCCTTTGCCCTATCTAAAGTTCTTCCATTCCTCCCATCCCCTGCTATCATTATGAGTCAGAATCCTCATATCAAAGAAAGCATTTGGCCTTTGGTATTTTGGGGTTGGCTTACTTCACTTAGAATTATATTCTCCCTCTCCACCCATTTATTTGTAAATGCTATTATTTTATTCTCTTTTAGTTCTGAGTAATATTTTATTGTGTATATAAATAAAAGTTTCTCTGTGTATTCATCTACTGAAGGGTATCTGGTTTGGTTCCACAATTTAGCTATTATAAATTGTGCTGCTATAAACATTGATGTGTCTGTGTTCCTGTAGTAAGCTGTTTTTCTTCTAAGCCAAAGAGTGGGATAGCATGGTCAAATGGTGGTTATGTTGCAAGTTACCATGAAATCTCCATACTTACTTCTAGATTGGCTACACCAAATTACAGTCCCACAAGCAATGTATGAGTGTGCCTTTTCCCCTACATTCTGGCCAACTTTTATTGTTGTTTGTAATCTTGATGGCTGCCATTCTGATGGGAGTGAGAATCTTAGAGTACTTTTGATTTGCATTATATCTCTACCAATGAATGACAGTCTTCATATAACTAGAAAAAGAAACCACAAAGTACATTTAGAAAATTAAGAGGCCTAGAATAGACAAAGCAATCCTCAGCAAGAAGAATGAAGCAGAAGGCATCACAATACCAGAACTTAAACTATACTATGGAGCAACAGTAACAAAAACAGCATGGTGTTGGTACCAAAGGACACATGTGGAACAATAACACAAAAATACAAGACACAGAGATGAACCCACATAGATATACTTATCTCATAGTAGACAATGGTGCCAAAAATATACATTGGAGAAAACATAACCTCTTCAATATATAATGCTGGGAGAACTGGAAATACATATGTAGCAAAATGACATTCAACCACTATCTTTCACCTGCACAAAAATCAACTGAAAGTGGATCAAAGACTGACAGTAGAACAGAGACCATGCATCCAATAGAAGAAAAAGTTCGCTCAAATCTTCATCACATTGGCTCAGGACCTGACTTCCTGAACAAGACTTCTAAGTGCAAGAGGTAAAATCAAGAATCAATAATGGGATGGACAGACACTAAAAACTTCTCAGCAAAGGAAACAAGCAATAACGTGATGAGAGATTCTAAAGAATGGGAAAAAGCCTTTACCACACAAACCTCAGATAGAGCACTAATCTCTAGGATATATGAAGAACTTAAAAACCTGAACACCAAAAGCCAAATAACACAATCAATAAATGGGCTAAGGAACTGAATAGATACTTCATGGAAGAAGAAATAGAACCAATCCACACACATTGGAAAAAATGTTCATCATCTCTAACAATGAAAGAAATGCAAATCAAAACTACTATAAGATGTCATCTCACTCCAGATTGGCAATGTATCAAAAATATAGTCAATAACAAGTGTCATGAAGGATGTGGGAAAAATTTACATTCATATATTGCTGGTGAGACTGCAAATTGTTCCAGCCACTATGTGAAGCAGTATGAAGGTACCTCAGAAAACTTGAATTAGAAGCACCCAGCTATCCCACTCCTCAGTTTATACCCAATGGACTTAAAATCAGCATACCAGAGTGTTGCAGCCACATCAATGCTTAGAGTGGCTCATTTCACAGTAGCTAAACTGTGGAACCAACCTAGATGCCCTTCAACAGATAAATGGAGAAAGAAAATGTGGTATACATATACACTATAGAATATTATTCAACCTAAAAGAAGAATGAACTTATGGCATTTGCAGGTAAATAGATGGAACTAGAGAATATCATGCTAAGTGAAATAAGCCAATCCCCCAAATCCAAAAGCTGAAAGTTTTCTCTGATAAGCTATTGCTGATCCATAATGGGGCTGGGAAGATCAGATAGAATCAGAAAGGCACTTTGGTTTGTGTTGAGGAAACTGAGGGAAGAAGTGGGGCTGTGGGGATGGGAAGGGCAGTAGAAAGAGACAGACATTATTACCCTGTATACATGTATGATTACACTACTGGAGGGACTCTGCCACATGTAGTGCCAGAGGAAGAAGTGGTGCTCAATTTGTGTACAATCTGTCAAAATGCATTCTATTTTAAAAAAAAGGAAAAAAAGAAAGAATAAAGAAAAAGACCCAGGGCTGGGGATGTGGCTCAAGCGGTAGCACGCTCGCCTGGCATGCGTGCGGCCCAGGTTCCATCCTCAGCACCACATACAAACAAAGGTGTTGTGTCTGCTGAAAACTAACTAACTAACTAAATAAATAAATACATATTAAAAATTCTCTCTCTCTCTCTCTCTCTCTCTCTCTCTCTCTCTCTCTCTCTCTCTCTCTCTCTCTCTCTCTCTCTCTCTCTCTCTCTCTCTCTTTAAAAAAAAGAAAAAGACCCCAATATTTAGAAGATAAAAAATTTATTTGGATTCTCAAAGGTCTCCCACATCACAATCCATAAACAATTGACTCCATTACTTAGGTCTTGAGGAAAGCGTGAACATCATGGCAGAAGAGTGTGATGGAAGAATTCAGTTCAAGACATGATCACAGAGAACTGGGGACTTAAGCTCTTCTGGGTTCTGTTGTTTGAGCCTCTAGGGGGCATCCTATGGAGGAACAGGTGGCAGTGACAGGTCCACTCACCCCTGTGCACTCCTGTTGTGTCTGTTGGTGCCCTCCTTGTTCTGCAGGCCTAGCATGGAGCAGGAGGTGTTGGAACCTGCTGGTTGCTACCTAGGAGGAGAAGCTGAACTCTGAAGGCAAGGCTGACAAACACTGGTGCTACCACCAGGAGAATTAGCTCTACAACATAGGGACCTGGGCCCCATGGGTAGTGCTGCCTCTGCTTACACCAAAGAAGCTGTGGACACCAAGGGCTGGATGATCCACATAGGACTCAGACCTGGCTGAGTAACAGAATTACAAACATTAAAATAAAAAAAAAAGAAAGGAAGGAAGAAAGAGAGAGAGAAAGAAAAACTCCACCTAATAAAGATCTGCTAAAGGTAGTAATTTATGGCAGCATATGTAATTTTTTTTTATTGGTTGTTCAAAACCTTACAAAGCTCTTGACATATCATACTTCGAACAATAGTTTCAAGTGAGTTATGAACTCCCATTTTTACCCCAAATACAGATTGCAGAATCACATAGGTTACACATTCACATTTTCACATAATGCCATACTAGTGACTGATGTATTCTGCTACCTTTCCTATCCTCTACTATCCCCCTCCCCCCATCTTCTCTTTCTATCCCATCTACTGTAATTCATTTCTCTCCTTATTTTTTCTTCCAATTTCTCTCACAACCTCTTTTATGTAGTTTTTTTATAACAATGAGGGTCTCTTTCCATTTCCATGCAATTCCCCTTTTCTCTCTCTTTCCCTCCCATCTCGTGCCTCTGTTTAATGTCAATCTTTTCTTCCTGCTCTTTCTCCCTACTCTATTCTTATTTGCTCTCATTATATCAAAAAAGACATTTGGTATTTGTTTTTTAGGGATTGGCTAGCTTCACTAAGCATAATCTGCCCTAATGCCATCCATTTCCCTGCAAATTCCATGATTTTGTCATTTTTTAGTGCTGCATAATACTCCATAGTGTATAAATGCCACATTTTTTTAATCCATTCATCCATTGAAGGGCATCTGGGTTGGTTCCACAGTCTAGCTATTGTGAATTGTTTTGCTGTGAACATCGATGTGGCAGTATTCCTGTAGTATGCTCTTTTAAGGTCTTCAGGGAATAGACCAAGAAGGTCAATAACTGGGTCAAATGGTGGTTCCATTCCCAGCTTTCCCAGGAATCTCCAAACTGCTTTCCAAATTGGTCGAACCAATTTGCAGTCCCACCAGCAATGTACAAGAGTACCCTTTTCCCCACATCCTCTCCAGCACTTGTTATTGTTTGACTTCATAATGGCTGCCAATCTTACTGGAGTGAGATGGTATCTTAGGGTAGTTTTGATTTGCATTTCTCTGACTGCTAGAGATGGTGAGCATTTTTTCATGTATTTGTTGATTGATTGTATGTCCTCCTCTGAGAAGTGTCTGTTTAGGTCCTTGGCCCATTTGTTGATTGGGTTATTTGTTGTCTTGTTGTCTAATTTTTTGAGTTCTTTGTAAACTCTGGATATTAAGGCTCTCTCTGAAGTGTGAGGTGTAAAAATTTGTTCCCATGATGTAGGCTCCTGATTTACTTCTCTTATTGTTTCTCTTGCTGTGAAAAAAAACTTTTTAGTTTAAGTAAGTCCCATTTGTTGATTCTTGCTATTAACTCTTGTGCTATGGGTGTCCTGTTAAGGAATTTGGAGCCTGATCCCACAATATGTAGATCATAGCCAACTTTTTCTTCTATCATACGCAGAGTCTCTGATTTGATATTAAGGTCCTTGATCCATTTTGAGCTAATTTTTGTGCATGGTGAGAGGAGGGGATTCAGTTTCATTTTGTTGCATATGGATTTCCAGTTTTCCCAACACTATTTGTTGAAAATGCTATCCTTCCTCCATTGCATGCTTTTAGCCCCTTTATCGAATATAAGATAGTTGTAACTTTGTGGATTAGTCTCTGTATCCTCTATTCTGTACCATTGGTCCACCTGCCTGTTTTGGTACCAGTACCATGCTGTTTTTGTTACTATTGCTCTGTAGTATAGTTTGAAATCTGGTATTGCTATACCACCTGATTCACACTTCCTGCTTAGAATTGCTTTTGCTATTCTGGGTCCTTTATTTTTCCATATGAATTTCATGATTGCTTTATCTATTTCTACAAGCAATGTCATTGGAATTTTGATTGGCATTGCATTAAACCTATGGAGGACTTTTGGTAATATCGCCATTTTGATGATGTTAGTTCTGCCTATCCATGAACAGGGTATATCTTTCCATCTTCTAAGATCTTCTTCTACTTCTCTTTTTAGGGATCTGTAGTTTTCATTGTATAAATCTTTCACCTCTTTTGTTAGGTTGATTCCCAAGTATTTTATTTTTTTTGAGGATATTGTGAATGGAGTGGTTTTCCTTATTTCAATTTCAGAGGTTTTGTTGCTGATATACAGAAATGCCTTTGATTTGTGCGTGTTGATTTTATATCCTGCCACTTTGCTGAATTCATTTATTAGTTCTAGTATTTTTTTCGTAGACCCTTTTGGGTCTTCTAGGTATAGAATCATGTCATCTGCAAATAGTGATAATTTAAGTTCTTCCTTTCCAATTTTAATGCCTTTAATTTCTTTCGTTTGTCTAATTGCTCTGGCCAGTGTTTCAAGAACTATATTGAATAGAAGTGGTGATAGAGGGCATCCCAGTCTTGTTCCTGATTTTAAGGGGAATGCCTTCAATTTTTCTTCGTTCAGAATGATGCTAGCCTGGGGCTTAGCGTAAACAGCTTTTACAACATCAAGGTAAGTTCCTGTTATCCCTAGTTTTTCTAATGTTTTGAACATAAAGGGATGCTGTACTTTGTTGAAAGCTTTCTCTGCGTCTATCGAGATGATCATATGGTTCTTATCTTTAAGTCTATTGATATGGTGAATAACATTTATTGATTTCCGTATATTGAACCATCCCTGCATCCCAGGGATGAATCCTACTTGATCATGGTACACAATTTTTTTGATGTGTCTTTGTATCCGATTCGCCATAATTTTATTGAGGATTTTTGCATCTAGGTTCATCAGAGATATTGGTCTGTAGTTTTCTTTCTTTGATGTGTCTTTGTCTGGTTTCGGAATCAATGTGATGTTGGCCTCATAGAATGAATTTGGAAGGACTCCCTGTTTTTCTATTTCCTGAAATAACTTGAAAACTGTTGGTATTAATTCTTCTTTAAAGGTTTTGTAAAACTCCGCTGTATACCCATCCGGTCCTGGGCTTTTCTTGGTTGGTAGTCTTTTGATTACTTCTTCAATTTCATCCATTGATATTGGTCTGTTCAAATTGTGTGTGTCCTCCTGACTCATTCTGGGCAAATCATATGTCTTAAGAAATTTATCGATGTCTTCACTATCTTCTATTTTATTGGAATATAGGTTTTCAAAATAATTTCTAATTGTCTTCTGTATTTCTGTGGCGTCTGTTGTGATATTGCCTTTTTCATCCCTTGTGTTAGTAATTTGAGTTCTCTCTCTTCTTCTCTTTGTTAGCATGGCTAAAGGTTTGTCAATCTTGTTTATTTTTTCAAAGAACCAACTTTTAGTTTTGTGCATTTTTTCGATAGTTTCTTTGTTTCAATTTCATTGATTTCCGCTCTGATTTTAATTATTTCTTGCTTTCTGCTGCATTTGCTATTGTTTTGCTCTTCCTTTTCTAGGGCTTTGAGATGAAGTGTGAGCTCATTTATTTGTTGGTTTTTCCTTTTTTTTGAGGAATGACCTCCAGGCGATGAATTTCCCTCTTAAAACTGCTTTCATTGTGTCCCATAGATTCCGATAGGTTGTGTCTGCATTTTCATTTATCTCTAAGAATTTTTTGATTTCCTCCTTTATGTCTTCTGTAACCCTTTGATCCTTCAGTAACATATTGTTCATTTTCCATGTGATATTGGATTTTCCCTTCCTTCTTTTATCATTAATTTCCAGTTTCAATCCATTATGATCAGATAAAATGCATGGTATAATCTCCACCCCTTTATATTTATTGAGGGTTGCCCTATGGCATAATATATGGTCTATTTTTGAGAAGGATCCATGCACTGCTGAGAAAAAAGTATATCCATTCGATGATGGTTGATATATTCTATATATGTCAGTTAAGTCTAGGTTATTGATTGTGGTATTGAGTTCTATAGTTTCTTTATTCAACTTTTGCTTGGAGGATCTCTCCAATGGTGAGAGAGGTGTGTTGAAGTCACCCATAATTATTGTGTTGTGGTCTATTTGATTCTTGAACTTGAGGAGAATTTGTTTTATAAACTTCGAAGCGCCATTATTTGGTGCATAAATATTGATAATTGTTATGTCTTGTTGTTTAATGGTTCCTTTTAACAGTATATAATGTCCTTCCTTATCCCTTTGGATTAACTTAGTCTTGAAGTCGATTTTATTCGATATGAGGATGGCCACCCCTGCCTGCCTGCGAGGAGCGTGTGCGTGGTATATTTTTTCCCAACCTTTCACCTTCAGCCTGTGTATGTCTTTTCCAGTCAGGTGAGTCTCCTGGAGGCAGCATATTGTTGGATTTGTTTTTTTGATCCATGTTACCAGCCTATGTAGCTTTATTGGAGTGTTTAAACCATTAATGTTTAGAGTTACTATTGATATATGGTTTGTACTTCCAGCCATGTTTGATTATTTATCTCGTTTTTTTTTTGTTTTTTTTTTAATTGCGTTTGTTTCACCATGATTAGTTTCCCCCCCTCCGTCTGTCTTTACTGAGGTACTTCCCACTGTTGGCTTTGGTTATTGTTTTCCGTTTCTTCCTCGTGAAGTGTTTTGCTCAAGATGCTTTGCAACGCTGGTTTTCTGGCTGCAAATTCTTTTAGTTTTTGTTTATAGTGACAGATTTTTATTTCATTGTCATATCTGAAGCTTAATTTTGCTGGGTACAGAATTCTTGGTTGGCATCCATTGTCTTTCAGTGTTTGAAATACGTTGTTCCGGGATCTTCTCGCTTTCAGCATCTGAGTTGAGAAGTCCGTTGTTAACCTTATTGGTTTACCCCTGAATGTAATCTTTCTCCTTTCTCTTGTAGCTTTTAATATTTTCTCTTTGTTCTGTATATTGGATATCTTCATAACAATGTGTCTTGGCGTTGGTCTACTGTGATTTTGTATGTTCGGTGTCCTGTATGCATCTACAATTTGTATATCTGTTTCCTTTTTTATTTCTGGAAAGTTTTCTGTAATTATTTCGTCTAGTAGATTACTCATTCCCCTTGTTTGAATCTCTATCCCGTCCTCTATCCCAATGACTCTTAAATTTGGTTTTTTTATATTATCACATATCTCTTGCATGCTTCTCTCATGATTTTTAACCAGCCTATCTGAGATGGCTAGACTCTTTTCCAGATGATATATTTTGTCTTCATTATCTGACGTTCTAGCTTCTACTTGCTCCACTCTATTAATGATACTCTCATTTGAGTTTTTAATTTGGTTTATAGTTTCCTTCATTTCTAAGATTATGGTTTGATTCTTTTTATAGTCTCTATCTCCTGATAAAGATGCTTAACTTCTTCCTTTATCTGTTTGTGTAATACATTCTCAATGTGTTCTTTCGCTGCTTGAATTTGCTGTCTTGTATCCTCTTTAAGGTTTCATTCCATCTGTCTCAGGTGTTCCATGAGTTCTTTATATGACCATTTTTGTGGTGACTCTATATCCTCCTGAATATTTAGGCTGCCCTGCATTGTTTGCACTCCTTTTCTTCCTTGCTTTTTCATGCTGTTAATATTGTTTCTTGTTCTGTTTGACTGCTGAGTTACTGTTTACTCCTATAAATATATTTGAAGCTTGGGAGGAAAGGTATTAGAAGGGATGGGTAGAAGTCACTAAAGAGAATAAGAGTAAGCAGGTAGAATTCAAGGAAGGGGGAATAAGAAAATTGAAAAGAAATGTAAAGACAGGAGAAAGAAGGATAGAAAAAAATAGAAGATTAAAAGGGATTTAAAGAAAAATAATAATAGTAGAAATGGAAAATGAAATTAAAAAAATAGAATAAAATAAAATAAGATGGATTAAAAAAATTTAAAAAGACAGCAAAAAAAAAATGTATAAATGCAGTCCTAGAATTCGATTAACTGCTCTTCCAGTGGATGGAGCTATGCCCACCAGGCCAAGTTTCTCCTCTCAGCAGGCGGGAGTCGATCACTGTGCAGCAGTTCTTCCTCCCGGATTGGGCGGGTCTCCATTCCTGCTGTTCGCCGTGTGGGCGGGGCCTTTTGCAGAGCTGGTCAGGGGTCGTTTGCAGCACTGGGTTGGCAGGTGGAGGGTGGTCGTCTGCAGCTCCAAACCACCAGAGGAGGTTCACAGAGTCCGGCCGGCGTGGCTGGGCAGGCAGCGCCTGCTCCCCCACTCACTGCAAGGGTGTAGGGGCAGCGGCCGCTTGGCGATAGCCAGCGGCGGTTCACAGAGCCGGGCAACGGCTCCCAAGTTCGCTGCTACGTATGGGCAGTTCACAAAGCCGGGCTGCGGGGGCCCAGGCAGGCAGCTCCTGCTCCTAAACTCGCTGCAGCATGAGGGCGGCGGTCGGCTTGGGTTCACAGAGCCCGCCCTCGGGGGTCCAGGCAGTCAGTGTCCACTCCTATGTTCACTGCAATGTGTAGGCAGCGGCCATTTGGCGGCCCCGGCGGGACTGTGCCCCTGCTCTGGGTTGCCGAGATTCAGTATTCTGTGACAATCTGACACCTCCTATTAAACTTACTAGTTCCAGGAAGGTCTCCTTTCAGAGGAATTTTGCTTGAAGTTTCTCAGCAGTTTCTCTGATCCCCTTACCACGGAGGCATTGTATGTGCTGCCTCTTCGCTGTCAGCCATGTTCTTCCAGCATAAGTAATTTTTAAGCTCCATCTGTCAAGGAACAAAATTGTGTTAATATGAAATGACATGAATGCCTTCTTCTTAAGGACACACCACAGGGGATAATTGATCCCTGAATTTCATAGTCAAGATTTTCCACATTAATAACATTATGACAGTTTTTACTAGTATATGATTAACTAAAAAAGTGCTTCCTTTCATGATCCTGGTAATCCAAAAATTTTTAAAAATACATTATTGTAAACATCACACTGGACAAAGTGTATTCACTTTTAGTTTGAAATCATACATTTCGAATGGGCACATGTTTATTTTCCATTCTTGTAGTGCTACTTTTAAAAAGACTTTTGTGTCTTACTTAGAATGTTGAGATCATTTCAAAGTGATCCATGATGAGTTTGCTTTCATAACGTGTTCTATTTAATGTGCATAAAAGACTTAATTACCCAATTATATTTTACTGATTAACTTTAATATTTCATACAAATTAAGTAGCTGATTCTTCTCTAAATTCAGGTGAATCAGAAAAAAATACAATCAAATAATTTGGAAGGAAAATGAATAAATTTATATTTTATATATAGATTGCTCAGGAAGAAAGCAAATAAAACGACAATTCCACATGTTGAATGTAACGGAATCTTAAACTTCCAAAAATAGCATATGAAATGCATATAAAACAATACAAAGGCGATTATTATAGACTTCAATACAATCAGTCATTACAATGGCAGACTTGTGAGAGTTTCATGAAGACACTGGAGATTAGTTTTTTTCAATTGAAAGACAATTGTGGGCTTCAATGAAAAAGTATATATGAAGGTTATTTCCTCCATTTTTACTTGTGCAATGGAAATCTGCATTGCATACTTTATTTAGGAACAAAAGAATTGGTAACTTAAAGTGAATAGACACTATTTCTACATATTATTAGTGTTAGGGTCGGGCAAACGTCGGAGGAAGAGACCACCAAGAGACTTGTCTCATGCAAAAGGAAAGGGTTTGGGGGGGGAGCGGGGGGGGGGACCAGCATGCTAGGGCCCAGAGCTCTCCTGAGAGAAACTGGAGCCCAGAGTACAGCTTAAGCAGAGTTTTTATACAGTGTTTAAACAGGGAAGCTCATATGGCAGTTAGGGTGCAAGAGTGGGATTGTTACAAAATAACCATTACAGAATAATCATGTGTTTTGTCAGGGGGTGTTGGGTCAGGGTACATTTTGACATAAGTAACTGTTTTGTTTTGTTTTTTTTTGTATTTAGGCCCATTTTATTTTTTTTTTATTGTTGGTCGTTCAAAACATTACACAGTTCTTAATACATCATCTTTCACAGTTTGATTCAAGTGGGTTATGAACTCCCAACTTTACCCCGTATACAAATTGCTGTATCACATCAGTTACCCTTCCATTGATTGACATATTGCCTTTCTAGTGTCTGATGTATTCTGCTGTCTGTCCTATTCTCTACTATCCCCCCTCCCCTCCCCTCCCCTCCCCTCCCCTTTTCTCATCCATGTTTAATGTAAATCTTCTTCTCAAGCTCTTCGTCCTTACCCTGTCCTTGTTTACTCCCCTTATATCAAAGGGGTCATTTGGTATTTGTTTTTTAACGATTGACTAGCTTCACTTAGCATAATCTGCTCTAATGCCATCCATTTCCCTCCAAATTCTATGATTTTGTCGTTCCATAATGCAGAGTAATACTCCATTGTGTATAAATGCCACATTTTTTTATCCATTCATCTATTGAAGGGCATCTAGGCTGATTCCATAATCTTGCTATAGTGAATTGTGCTGCTATGAACATCGTTGTAGCAGTGTCTCTGTAACATGCTCTTATTAGGTCTTTAGGGAATAGATCGAGAAGGGGAATAGCTGGGTCATATGGTGGTTCCATTCCCAGCTTTCCAAGAAATCTCCATATTGCTTTCCAAATTGGCTGCACCAATTTGCAGTCCCACCAGCAATGAACAAGAGTGCCCTTTTCCCCGCATCCTCTCCAGCACTTATTGTTGTTTGACTTCCTAATGGCTGCCAATCTTACTGGAGTGAGGTGGTATCTTAGGGTAGTTTTGATTTGCATTTCTCTAACTGCTAGCGATGGTGAGCATTTTTTCATGTACTTATTGATTGATTGTATGTCCTCCTCTGAGAACTGTCTGTTCAGGTCCTTGGCCCATTTATTGATTGCGTTATTTGTTATCTTATTGTCTAATTTTTTGAGTTCTTTGTATATTCTGGTTATTAGGGCTCTATCTGAAGTGTGAGGAGTAAAGATTTGTTCCCAAGATGTAGGCTCCCTGTTTATCTCTCTTATTGTTTCTTTTGCTGAGAAAAAACTTTTTAGTTTGAGTAAGTCCCATTTGTTGATTCTAGTTGTTAACTCTTGCGCTATGGGTGTCCTATTGAGGAATTTGGGGCCAGATTCCACAGTATGTAGATCATAACCAACTTTTTCTTCTATCAGATGCCGTGTCTCTGATTTAATATCAAGTTCCTTAATCCATTTTGAGTTAACTTTGGTGCATGGCGAGAGATAGGGGTTCAGATTCATTTTGAAGCAAATGGATTTCCAGTTTTCCCAGCACCATTTGTTGAAGATGCTATCCTTCCTCCATTGCATGCTTTCAGCCCCTTTATCAAATATAAGATAGTTGTAGTTTTGTGGATTGGTTTCTGTGTCCTCTTTTCTGTACCATTGGTCCACCCGCCTGTTTTGGTACCAGTACCATGCTGTTTTTGTTACTATTGCTCTGCAGTATAGTTTGAAGTCTGGTATCGCTATACCGCCTGATTCACACTTCCTGCTTAGCATTGTTTTTGCTATTCTGGGTCTTTTATTATTCCATATGAATTTCATGATTCTTTTATCTATTTCTACAAGAAATTCCGTTGGGATTTTGATTGGCATTGCATTGAACTTATAGAGAACTTTTGGTAATATCGCTATTTTGATGATGTTAGTTCTACCTATCCATGAGCAGGGTATATTTTTCCATCTTCTAAGGTCTTCTTCTATATTTTTCTTTGGGGTTCTATAATTTTCATTATATAAATCTTTCACCTCTTTTGTTAGGTTGATTCCCAAGTATTTTATTTTTGGGGGGGGATATTGTGAATGGAGTAGTTGTCCTCATTTCCTTTCAGAGGATTTGTCGCTGATATACAGGAATGCCTTTGATTTATGCGTGTTGATCTTATATCCTGCCACTTTGCTGAATTCATTTATTAGCTCTAATAGCTTCTTTGTAGACCCTTTTGGGTCTGCTAGGTATAGGATCATATCATCTGCAAATAGTGATAATTTAAGTTCTTCTTTTCCTATTTTTATGCCTTTAATTTCTTTCGTCTGTCTAATTGCTCTGGCCAGTGTTTCGAGGACTATGTTGAACAGAAGTGGTGAGAGAGGGCATCCCTGTCTTGTACCAGATCTTAGAGGGAATGCCTTCAATTTTTCTCCATTCAGAATGATGCTGGCCTGTGGCTTATTGTAGATTGCTTTTACAATGTTGAGGTATGTTCCAGTTATCCCTAATTTTTCTAGAGTTTTGAACATAAAGGGATGCTGTACTTTGTCGAATGCTTTTTCTGCATCTATCGAGATGATCATATGGTTCTTATTTTTAAGTCTATTGATGTGGTGAATAACATTTATTGATTTCCGTATATTGAACCAGCCTTGCATCCCAGGGATGAATCCTACTTGATCATGATGTATAATTTTTTTGATATGTATTTGAATCCGATTCGCCAGAATTTTATTGAGGATTTTTGCGTCAAGGTTCATTAGAGATATTGGTCTGTAGTTTTCTTTCTTTGAAGTGTCTTTGTCTGGTTTCGGAATCAGGGTGATGTTGGCCTCGTAGAATGAATTTGGAAGTTCTCCTTCTTTTTCTATTTCCTGAAATAGCTTGAAAAGTATTGGTGTTAGTTCCTCTTTAAAGGTTTTGTAAAACTCTGCTGTATACCCATCCAGTCCTGGGCTTTTCTTAGTTGGTAATCTTTTGATGGTTTCTTCTATTTCCTCTATTGTTATTGGTCTGTTTAGGTTGTCTATATCCTCCTGACTCAATCTGGGCAGGTCATAAGACTTAAGGAATTTATTTTATTGGAGTATAAGGATTCAAAATAATTTCTGATTATCTTCTGTATTTCTGAAGTGTCTGTTGTGATATTACCTTTTTCATCCCGTATGTTAGTAATTTGAGTTCTCTCTCTTTTTCTCTTCTTTAGCATGGCTAAGGGTCTGTCAATTTTATTTATTTTTTCAAAGAACCAACTTTTAGTCTTGTCAATTTTTTCAATTGTTTCTTTTGTTTCAATTTCATTTATTTCAGCTCTGATTTTAATTATTTCTTGCCTTCTACTTCTTTTGCTGTTGTTTTGCTCTTCTTTTTCTAGGATTTTGAGATGAAGTATGAGATCATTTATTTGTTGGTTTTTTCTTTTTTTGAGGAATGAACTCCAAGCAATGAATTTTCCTCTTAGAACTGCTTTCAATGTGTCCCATAGATTCCGATATGTTGTGTCTGTGTTTTCATTTAACTCTAGGAATTTTTTAATTTCCTCCTTGATGTCTTCTAAAACCCATTGATCATTCAGCAACCTATTGTTCATTCTCCAAGTGATGCTTGATTTTTCCTTCCTTCTTTTATCATTGATTTTCAGTTTTATTCCATTATGATCAGATAAGATGCATGGTATTATCTCTACCCCTTTATATTGTCTAAGAGTTGCCCTGTGACATAATATATGGTCTATTTTTGAGAAGGTTCCATGTGCTGCTGAGAAAAAAAGTGTAACTACTTGATTTTGGGTGGTATAGTCTATATATGTCAATTAAGTCTAGGTTGTTAATTGTGTTATTGAGTTCTATAGTTTCTTTATTTAACTTTTGTTTGGAAGATCTGTCCAGTGGTGAGAGAGGTGTGTTGAAGTCTCCCATGATTATTGTATGGTGGTCTATTAGACTCTTGAACTTGAGGAGAGTTTGCTTGATGAACACAGCTGCACCATTATTTGGGGCATATATATTTATGATTGTTATGTCTTGTTGGTGTATGGTTCCCTTGAGCAGTATGAATTGTCCTTCTTTATCCCTTTTGATTAACTTTGGCTTGAAATATATTTTATTAGATATGAGTATGGACACTCCTGCTTGTTTCCGCAATCCATATGAGTGGTATGATTTTTCCCAACCTTTCACCTTCAGTCTATGAATATCTTTTTCTATCAGATGCGTCTCCTGTAGGCAGCATATTGTTGGGTCTTCTTTTGTGATCCATTCTACCTGCCTGTGTCTCTTAATTGGTGAATTTAAGCCATTAACATTTAGGGTTATTATTGAGATATGATTTGTTCTTCTAGCCATATTTGTTTATTGATGTTTCTAAACCTGATTTGTTATCCTCTTTGACTATTTTCCCCCCTTTACTGTCCTATCTCCCATTGTTGGTTTTCAATGTTATTTTCCATTTCCTCTTCCTGTAATGTTTTGCCAAGGATTTTTTGAAGAGATGGTTTTCTAGCTGCGAATTCTTTTAACTTTTGTTTATCATGGAAGGTTTTAATTTCATCTTCTATCCTGAAGCTTAATTTCGCCAGATACACGATTCTTGGTTGGAACCCATTTTCTTTCAGTGTTTGAAATATGTTATTCCAGGATCTTCTAGCTTTCAGGGTCTGTGTTGAGAGATCAGCAGTTATCCTGATTGGTTTGCCCCTAAATGTAATCTGCTTTCTTTCTCTTGCAGCTTTTAAAATTCTCTCCTTATTCTGTATGTTGGACATCTTCATTTTAATGTGTCTAGGTGTGGATCTCTTATGATTTTGCACATTCGGCGCCCTGTAGGCTTCTAGGATTTGTGATTCTGTCTCATTCTTCAAGTCTGGGAAGTTTTCTTGTATAATCTCACTGAATAGTCTGTTTATTCCTTTAGTTTGGAGCTCTGTGCCTTCCTGTATCCCAATGACTCTTAAATTTGGTCTTTTGATATTGTCCCATAATTCTTGGATGTTCTGCTCATGGTTTCTTAGCAGACTTGCTGAGCTGTCTATGTTCTTTTCCAGTTGAAATACTTTGTCTTCATTGTCTGATGTTCTCTCTTCTAAGTGATCTAATCTGCTGGTAGTATTCTCAATTGAGTTTTTAAGTTGGTTTAATGATTCCTGCATTTCTAGGATTTCAATTTGTTTGTTTTTTATTACCTCTATCTCCCTGTGAAATTCATCTTTTACTTCCTGGATTTGTTTGTCAATGTGATCTTTCATTGTCTGATTTTGCTGTCTCATGTCTTCCTTGAGACTCCAGATCATCTGAAGCATATATATCCTGTACTCTTTATCTGACATTCCGTCTGTTGCAGCTATTACCTCTTCTAAAGTTGAGTTGACCTGCATTGCTTGTGGTCCTTTCTTCCCTTGTCTTTTCATACTGCTTGCATTTCTTTCTGCTTGGTGCAACTGTTGTGTTTTTGAAATTTACCCTCTATTTATTTATATTGCTCTTGTATAGTTGGGAAGTCTCCCTTGCAGGGCGGGTAGTGGCTGTGCTCCTCCTCTAATTAGGGTGGTCTGTCTACCACGCTAATTGGTCGCAGGTCTGCCCCCACTGCAGGCACTGGTGGCTGTTCTGCTCTGACCCCACTCCAATTGTGGTAACGTAACTACCACACCCTGGGGTCATTGGTCCTGATCTGGATGTGGGTGGCGGCTCTGCTGTGTCCCCACTCCAATCAGTGTGACGTGTCTACCACGCTGGCAGACCTCTAGGCCGGTGGGTCGCAGTTCTGCACAGCCCCCACTCCCAATGGGAGTACCTGACTACCTCTCCAACGGGTCGCTGAGCCCCCTCCGGACCCGGGCGGCGACCCTGCTCCACCCCCACTCCAACCAGTGTGACGCGACTGCCTCAGTGTTACGTGTCCACCACGTTGGCAAGCTACCTGGCCTGTCTTGCCAGTGGGTCGCTGGTCCTATTCTAGGCATGGGCGGCTTCTCTCTTCAGCCCCAGCTGCATTTGGGGTTTCATGATACCACGCCGGCGGGTCACTTGGCCTGCTCTGGGCGCAGGTGGAAGCTCCACTCTGCCCCCACAGCATCCAGCAGGACCCTGGCCGAGAAGCAGTCACCGCCGGTTCCCTAGCCTTGGGCCAAAGCAGCTTAGGTAGCAAGAACCCCGCCTTTCCGATCCAGATACACTCTCTCAGCTGGGAGTTGGCTCCAGCGAGTGACCCCCACGGGTTCCCCAGCCCCAGGCCAAAACTGTCCCGGGAGTCAGAACCCAGTCGCCCCAAGCTCAGCGCACGCTCCACTTGGAGCTCGCCTTCACAGGCAGTCTCCGCAGATTCCTCAGACCTGGGTCCGGTTAGCCCCGGGAACCTAAGTCCCGGGAACCCAAGTCCCGCTGCTCAGTGCCCGGCGCACGCCTTGCCAGGCACGAGCCTCCAAGAGTATTCTCCACAAGATCCCCAGTCCCGATCCCGAGCAAGAAATCTGTCTGCTAGACGCAGGCAAATACCAGCCTGAGATCACCTGTTCCGTAGCTGAATGAGCTGAGATCAGCAGAACAATGGGATGATTACATCATCTCTCCGAGATGGCGGCCGCCGTCCTCCTCCGTGGTCAGACCGGTGACTGGAACCACCGCTTCTCTCCTCTGTCTCAAAGCCCGAACTCAGCACCAAGCGCTGCCGATGTATCACTGGCAGGAGCCCCCCGAATCCGTATCACTGTTCTCCCTCTCCTCGCTGTTCTCCCGCTCCGGCACCCTGCCGATCCCCAGCACGCGCCACAGACAACCAGCCGCGGAGCGATCAGGCTATGCGACCCTCCGTGCGGAGAAATGGAGCTCCCACAGCCGAACCTCGCACGATGGAAACCTGTCCATTAGATTCTGTAGCGCCTCAATTTCACTGGAAATTCCCAACAAGATATCCTTCAGCCGTTTCATATCGTCTTTCACTGGCTCAGTGACGTGGCGCACTGGGGTGATGCACTCCCTTCGCCGCCATCTTCTGGAACCTCACCCTCTTTCTTGATGGGCCCCTCGCTCAGCTTCAGCCTTGGCCTGACATTTCCCGTGACATTTGCTGCAAAGAAATAGAGTCATAAATCCAAAGGTTAAATTTGCACAGTGCCTTGCACGGATGGTAAAAACTATGGTCCCTCCACCCATCAGGAACCCCATGGGTGGAGGTTTGTGTTGGATGGCCCACCTATCTCACCACTTCTCTAAGGCAAACCAGTCACCGGGTCCCCAATTGGGTACCTGGGCCCACCAGGCCCTGAAGTTGGGCTCATAGGGATGATTATCAGAGAGAATATTACCTTCCCTACTCTAAAACCAAGACCTTGAGATGCCCTGCAGTAAAGAAGAAAAGAAAGGGTTTCAGCCTGATTTAACACAGCTGATCCCAAATTTGACCATAAAACCCTTGTTTGACATCTGCCAATTGTGAAGCTTCAAATCCATGGACTGCGATTCATGAGGGCCAGTTAAGAATGTCGAGGTATTTACTGGAGGGCCAAAGAGCACCCCTGGGCATGAGACAGGCTATCTGAATGAGGCTAAGTCAGTTCCTAACACCCCTACATCCCAGATCAACCCAGGTCCATGTATCAGAGTGCTGAACGGGGCTCACTGCCTGCTAGGGTCCAACTGGGCTGACCTGGGAACTCTGGTTTCTGTTCACTCTGCATCTCTCCAAGGCTGCTTAGGAAGGTCTTCCAATAGCCTCTGCCTCCTGGCCCCATTGACTGGGTCTGGCTACCCTGAGGAGGGTCATCAGGGTCCATGGACAGCCTCCATCAGAACAAGACAGTCAGAAGAAAGCATCAGACTGCCATCAAACAAGGCAGGTCAGAGCCACCATCATTTCAGTCTATCTTACCACAGCAGAGCAAGGCCATGGACTCGACCCAGAGATAGGGAAGACTATTAGACTCAGCTAATGAGGCTGGAAACTATGTAAAGAGGGTTGGAGAGAAGGGGCCCTGAAGCAACCCCTGCAGAGATGGCCATCCTTAGAGCTGAGAACCTGCTGGGTTATTTGCATGAGAAGGGAGCTGCATCTCTAGAGTCCTGCTACATGGCTGTGGCCAGTATAAGAGGCCAAGGCAGGTTTCAATAAGTAAATTATCTTGCATTTTCTGGAAGGGATTCCACACATATCAATAAAGCATGATGAACAAGAATAGTTTCTGATGTGCAGAATATTTAAAATACAGTGACAATAGAAGAAACTGCAGCACAAAACACCTGGTATGGTGGGACCCAGCCAGGCCCATGCACTCTGGAGATGGTGTAGAGCGATACAGGGGTGTGGGACTGTGGGCCCGCCCTGCTGGCTGGGCATCCAGTGG
Organism: Ictidomys tridecemlineatus; assembly: GCF_052094955.1. Lineage (NCBI taxonomy): Eukaryota > Metazoa > Chordata > Mammalia > Rodentia > Sciuridae > Ictidomys > Ictidomys tridecemlineatus. The sequence goes on along the minus strand of NW_027520951.1, from coordinate 171,186 downwards.
TGGCTCTGTAACTGTCTGTGCTTTAAAGCACTTAACCCTAGGGGAAGATCACTTTCCTTCATTTGTCTGGTTCAGATTAGGGTCTGAAGACCAGGAATGAATGAACAAATAAGTAGATGGTGGTTAGCAAATGCAATATCTAGAATTTGGTCACAAGGAGGATGCTAGTGACATTGATCAAGCTGTGGGTGCACTTAGCTACAGGGAAGGGACACTAAGAGGTGCAGAGACTGGCCCGTGAGAGAGTACTCATGGGGCTGGAGAGGAGGTAGGGTGTACAGTACTTAGGGCTTATACCATGGGTGGCTACTGAAGGTTGAGCAGTCCTGCTTGAGGGTCAGAGGTCAGGGCTCACCAGGCTGGGTACCTGGAAGCATAAACTTCACTAATGAGGCACAACCAAGTACCTAGGGCCCTCAGTAACCCTATGACAGGGTTGGGGTAGGTTTTACTTGCTCATACACTCCCTCCACTGAGGGCACACACACACACACACACAGACACACAGACACATACACACACACACACACACACACACAGCATGTCTCTAAGGTCTCCTGGACTCCATGTCCTCCCTTTCCAAGTTAAGCCCAGAATCATGTCCTCTCTGTACACTTCCCATGGCACTGATGGCCTTCAAGTGGCTTGATTCAAGGATTCTCTCACTGTCCTCCTCTGTTATTCTTGGCCCTGAACACTCCATGTCACTCTCACCACTTTGAAACTTCTCACCCTGCTGGGCCCCTCTGTCTGGTCCTCTATGCTGGTGCTGCCCTGTCAGGATTATTGGGAACTGGCTCCCTGTGTACTCTGGGCCTTTTTCTTCTTTGCCTGTTGAATCCTTAGCCTTTCTGGGGCTTGAAGGCTGCTGGAAGCTGTTGGCTTTCCTGGTGGCAGCCCTGCCCCAGGATTGGGTTACCATTCATTCTGAGTCCCTACTGGAGGCAGGCAACCTGTGACAAGTGCTGTGTCTCTAGCAGCCTGTCCCTCAGAGGTTCAGCTGGGTTCTGGACTGGACCTTACTGAGCCCTCCATGTTTGCTATTTCACTGTAATGTTGCTCCCAGTTCTGCTGCAAATATGATCCCACCTGCCACCACCTGTCAACAGAGTGACCTTGGCTGAGGGTTGCTTTCAGGGAAATGCTGAGCTGGTATCTGACATGTTTTATATTTTGTGATTCAGACCACCTTGGAGGCAGATGTCCATACTCTCACACCTTGTGAATGAGGAGACAGAGGTTCCAAGAGTGAAGACAGGTCGTCTGAGTCCCACAGCTACACAGATGGTGAGCACCTGGGTCCATTAGCCCAAGGGCAACCCAAGCTGACTACGTCTTCCCCCATGCCTGACTGTAAGGGCCAAGCCAGCTTAGGTGGCATAGATGTTAAAGACCAAATGTATGTTGGGTCACTCTCCCTCCTAGGCAGGCTGTGCCTATACAAGGCCAAGAGAAGATTCTGAACATATGAATATTTGTGGTTCTGTGGAGTTGGAGGACCTGGATTCTTCTGTCTACCCTGGCTCAATGGATTTACAAAGTAAAGCAAACAAGATATTTGTGTGCCTATTCCTGAGATGAGAGGATGGAGGCTCCAACAATAAATGAATGATCCAGTCAGGGTCACAGTGAATTGTGGGGTGACCTATCCCCAGGCTCTTTCCACATATCCTCATCCCTGTGACTCATTGTCATTTAATCATTAGTTCACTCACACATTCACTTAACAAGCCCTGAGTGAGCATAGCTGTAAAATAGACCAAGTGCTGGGTGGAGGGACATGAGGACCACCTGCCCTGGAGGAATTCACAAGCTGCTAGGGGACAATTTGGAATTTACTACTTCTCCCCTCCTCGAGTTCCTGGAGGTCAACACGATTCAGGCAGACCAGGGAATGTCAGATACAGGAAAGGAATCTCCCCATAATCTTGAGATGAATTTAACAAACAGAAGCATCTATGAGATGCCTCATCTGCCAGCCATGGGCCACTTAGGGCAAGTCACAGTACCTCATTGACCCTCCAGTGACTCTGAGATGTGGGGGCTATGATTGCCCATTTCACAGATGAACTCAGAGACATACACAGTCTACCCAGGTTCTACATAGCCCAAAGGAAGCAGATCCAGACCTAATCCACCCATCTGCTTTCATCTCTGTGCCCAATCCAGACCTATATTTTCCCTAGGGAGTAACAGTCCCACCACACAGGGCAAGTCTATGCTGGGCAAGCCCCTCAATGTACAAGGAAGAATGTCAGCATCCAGTAGCTGATGGCCATGGGCTGAGACAAAGTTCACAGGGTCAGAAGAGGGAGGGAGACTGGCTTCCTCTACAGCAAAAGTCATAGCCCAGAATGGCATGAGTCGTTGTTGGGGAACCCTAGGGAGCAGACTCTGGGGCTGTAGAAGAGGGACAATGAAGTGGCTGCTCTGGCCTGGGAGATGGGAAGCAAATGGCTGTTTGGGGTCCCTGGGAAGGGAGAAGCAGAGCCAGCAGCTCCTGATGAATTGAGCTGGGTGACTCTCTCATCTGCCCCAACCCACCTGTGAGATCTGCAAAGCACCAGGAAAATATCCTCCTCCAGGTCTGGACAGGAGACACCCATATACTTCATCCCACAGTACTTATGGCCCCCAGCATGTACTTCCCAACACACAGGTCCAAAACAAAGTTTTCAAGCCAACTAGAAATTTGAACTTCTAGAAGTATGGATGACATAGGCACTGTCCACTGTAGTGCCCACTGACATTTAATGACATAGCATAATGTTAGTGGACTTTGCCCTTTCTTCCTGACACTTCAGCTTCTTCACCAGGGTGTCTATCACTCCTGGGCCAGTTTTCCTGTCTCACACCTCATTTCCAGAGCATTTCCCTTCTGCTGTCTGAATCCTTGAGATCTCACAGAAACCCCAGACTTCATCCCCCATTCAGGATGGGTTTCCATGGCTCTGAAGAAGCCACATGTCTTGGCCTTGAATCAATGCTCCCTCTTGAGGCTCCTCAATGAGATATGCACGAGGAACAGTTCCAAATCAACCTGGATCCTCAGACACATGAGATTGGATGACTTGTCCTGAATACCTGCCTAGTTACTTAGAATCTGAAACCTAATCTGTTAGGGCAATAGTTCCACTGAACCACTCTAGACCAGAGCAGCTCTATGAAGAAGGGCTCTAGCCCTAGATCCTGGGTTTCCTCAGACCTTCCTAATTTGTGCCTGTTGTACTCACATAGTATTACTAGTGTCTTCTCCACTCCCAGAAAGTCCCAATATAGATGATAAATTTTGGTCACTCTATCTCAAATAACTGTCAAATGACTCAATCATGATCATGATGAGAAGGAAGAATGAGATAAGGTCAAGGATGGTGATCATGACTGAATGATTTCCCTCAACTCATAAGATCACCTGTCCTTATCTCTAGGCTGGATCTTTCCATTCCACAATGTTCTTTCTTCCTTTTCTGAGGGCCAGGCCTGATGCTGAAGGCTAATAAACCCCACATGTCAATGACCTTGTAGATGAAAAAGATGGCATAAAAGATATCATGCTGGGTTCAGGGGGGAGCCCCTGGGAGTTCCCTGAGACAGTTCTGCTTCTCTCCTGTTGGGGTGCATGTTTCACTCCTGCCTCTGGCCTTGGACTCCACACATTCTGGGGACTGGTGGCAGGTTCCATCTTAGGAGTCTGGGCTGTAGCTTCTCCTTCCACAGCACCCCCATATGGGCATGACTCTCCCACTTCTCAGGACCCAGAAGCTGTGATTCCCCTAGGGACTTTCCCAGGTCTCAGGGAGAAAAAAAGAGACTGTGCCTAAACATAGCATCCCAGCTATACCAATGCCCAGCCTCAGCTCCCCTCCTGCCACCATCTCCTGCACCTGCAGCAGATGTCTCACCACACACCACATCCTCACATGGTGGACACACTCAGAAATTCAGAAATTTGGGGTTGGCTGAATTCTGAATTCTACACTGAGAGCTGAATTCTGGCAGTGACAGAGGAGTTTTGGTCTAGCTGGCCATTTTTTTAGTGTTCATGGGGCCTGGATTTTCTCTCTTGGGTTAAACATGTAGGTATGCCCTTGTGGTTTCTCCTCTGTCAGAAGGACTTGCCCTAGCTTCCTGCTGCTTCCTTTACTCACAGGCCTCAGAGACTCCCTGTGAGTATAGGGTGCTCGTCCTTCCCAGGCCCAAGTGTCCTCAGCTTCCTGCTCCATGCCACCCACTATGGTTCTTCTCATGTCATGTCATTGCCCCAATGTAGAGTAGGGAATTGGGGATTCTGAGGCAGAGGATGACAGTATTGTTCTGGGAACATAAGAATGGTTCTGACCCTCTGAATTCTCAGTTTGGGGCTAGCTCTGTGTATTCAAGCCCCATTAGAGAGGCCTCCAAGATCTTAAGTACCTTGCCTTCGCTGGTAATATTTGGGGAGGAGAGTATCCCCTACCCCAGCTCTCCCTAGGAATTGGGAGACTCTTCTCCCCTAGTAGAATATGGTAACACACACTCACTGACCTGACATGGATATTCTAGTTCCTTCTATTGATGACTTCATGTAGGAAGGGAGAGGGAGTTTTTCTTGCCTAAGACACCCAGCAACTTTGTATAAAGTCTGCGTCCTGGGACTTGACCAGTACCAGCCAAGACCTTGGAGGGCAAGACATTTTAAAACACCTGGGACGAAGCCAGACTGAAACTGGATGCTGTTTTTTTTTTGGGGGGGCAATTTTAATTCCTTAACTTCAATCTCTCCATCCAAGTGCTTAGAGTGCAACCTGATATGGACAGTCCAATATGGGGCAGCAGAGACCAGTGATGTGGAGCTGAGAGCCAGAAAGTGTTGAAGCTCTTCTTCATGGGGGCAGCTGGACATCAGGTGGAAGGCTGCAGGGGTGGTTACAGGATGAGGGATATATGTACATGTTACTTGTTCTGCATTCCTGCAGTGATAGCTTTCTATCATTCTAACAAACACCAGAAATAATCAACTTGCATGGATGAAAGATCTCTTCTACCTGTCAGGTGTGGACATTTTGGTCCATGATCAGTTGACTCCATCACTTTGGTCCTGAAGTAAGGAAGTCGACCACATTGGGCAGCACATGGTAGAGAGGATGTGCCCACTGCATGGTGGTAAGGAAAAGAGAAAAAGAGAGGGGAACAGGGACCCCATAATCCCCTTGAAGGGCACACCATCTATGACTGGAGACCTTCCACAAGCCCCAGATCTTGAAGGTTTCACCATCTCAACACTGCCATAAGACCAGACTGCAAATCAGTGACCTTTCTGCCTGCACTCTCTGCTCAACTTCCAGCTCAAAAACTTGAGATGGCTTTAAAAAAACTTGTTAAAAATAGTTAGAAACTGTGCATTGTTAACAAAACAGAATGTTACAGTGTTTTGTTTCTTTTTGTTACAATGATACTTCACGAGAATGTTTATGTTTTTTTGCCATAGGACTGTAGAGAAAAGGCCTGAAAGAAAATAAAAAAAATACCAAAGACCTTTCAAATCAGAATTAACGTGGTCTGCAACATAATGTTCAAAGGAAGATGCATTCAAAGGCAAACACTAACCACAATTTTGTTCACAAAGCTCAATGTTAAATGAGTCCTATGTAAAAACTCACTTAGAAATTATATCCCTGCGTGGACTTCAAAAGCTGATCTTACAATTTTTTTTGAGAAATATTTAACTAAAGAATGTTTTATTCAGCAGAGCTAGTCATTAGGCTGGCTTTTTCATCATTTTAACAATTTCCATCTTTTCTCCAGTCACATTTCAGCTAACTACTACATGGGACCATGTGATGATGCTTTGGAACCCAAGGACATTTGCATTGTTTGGGATCCAGATTGGGGTCATGACAGACAGGAGGGCATTGGACATGCACTACACCTGCTTTCTGGCTTCTGAACATCTTCTAACCTGCTGGAGAACACTGTTAAAGATGTCCACATCCTTCAGCCCTCACCATGGATGGAAATTGCCACCCACTTGGACAAGATGTCCCTTATAAGTACAACTCATGCCAAACCCATGGTTTCTCCAGAAGCCAGTTTTTGAGTAAAAGGAAAAATGGTTGTCCCTGGTAACTTTCCCGCCATGAATAATCTTTTAATCATACTGTCTAAAGATGAGTGGGGAATGTGTTTATTGGCCCCAAACTCCATTGGCTCCACACTGTTGCAGGAGTTTCATGGTAAACACCAGGTCAACTTCACAGAAGAAGTGAAAATATTTGTTATGAAATGGCAAGATCCCACTCTGAGGGCCAGAACAATTTAAAATTCAACAGATACAGGCAAAACCTTCATAACACCTTTAGGGTACTTACTGTTATAATCTCATCAGTTCCACTAGTTTGGCCTTATCAGGGTTGGAGTTAGAATTAAAAACTAGTACAACCAATTTGGCATGATGATTTGGGGTGGGACATGTCTTCCCCAAGTTTCCCAGAAACCTCACAAACATGTCAGAACGTCCAGACAATGGCATCAGTATATGACATTTTCATCTTTGGGCTCTTTGCTTTTGTTCATGGATCCAGGGAACTGGAGAGGAACAAGCTTCTTCAGGGAATTGGAGAGGAAGTATAGGTATCCAGACTTCTGGTTGATTCTGCTGGCCAGCTCCTGAGTCTCAAGTTCTTCATGCTCCACAAACTGGATCTTGCTGAAAATCTGCTGTAGGTATGCATGCCTCCTCATAGGAACTGTCATCTTCTTGCCTTTATACTTCCTGCATAGAAGCAGAAGGTTCAGAATGTACTCTGCCCTATACATGGGATTCACCACAGGATGATAGCCACAATGTATCTCCTTTAATTCCATGATGCATTCCCGGGTCTTGATGGTGGCATTGATCATTTCCACTACCTACATAAAGATGTCATCCAAGGCTTCCATCTAGGCTGAATCCATTCTCCTTGGAAGGGAGGGATGCAGGTTGGCTAATGGTCCACAGCCAAGTGCAAATTCTTCCCATTCAGAAATTCCCATAGCAGAATTTCCTCTTGAGGGCAGACCTGAAACCTCTTGAAGGAAGCAGGGATTCCCAGATGTTGGTCTTCTTTATGCATCTCTGTGTTTCTGCATTTGTTCATTAGGCTTATTTCTCAGTGGAGCTGTATTGTGTGATGATGCTGCTCTGCAGTCTGGCAACTGAGAATGTAGCTGTGCAGTTTGTACTTGTAGATTGGGTTTTTGTTCAGTTTGTATGTGATAGCTTGGTGAATCTTACTGTTCTGGAGATCTCAGATATACCCCTTTTTTTCTCATTAAAAAAAAAGCTGATGCATCTCAAAAGACCCATGACACTTCTGTAGAGCTGAGTCCTATCTGCCTGAGAAACAGGGCTCACTGATATTCAAGCTCCTCAGGAATCTCTTCATATGATCTCCTTTGATGTAAAAATCATCATCTGCTTCTAGATCACAGTCCAAGCAGTGCTCATGCATATACTTGAGCATCATAAATGTCTTGTGGGATGATTAAGTACCATCCACGCCTCATAGTGGCACTACTGGAATTGGTACAGATGTGTCCGAACACTCACTAGAGAAAAACACCATGAATTGTTTTGGATCCTGTTCTGAAGATTGCCACAGAAGGAGTCTGAAGTATTTCTAGGTGGTCATGACTATGACACAGAGAAGTTTCCTGTTATGTGAGGCTACCAACTGGGCCAAACCTAGTGGCCACAGCTGAGCCCTAGACATCTTCCTGTGTCCTGCAGGCCTGGGATCCTTTTGCTGTGCCCACAGTCCTCCAGTCTGGTGCAGCACCACAGACCCACTGGTTTCAGCTCTGAAGCATGGGGCATGACAAACCTGTGAGGCTAGCACAAAGCCCAGCAGGAGTCAGATCTGAGGCAATAAGCAGAGCTAGGCTTGCCAACTTGCCTGGAGTCATGTCCTGCCGTTCTGACTGCGGGGCTGCTACCACCACCTCTGTTTAGGAGCCTGCCCACCACAGCTCCCAGTGAAGGACAACAGCTTTCCCTTGTGCCAGAAGGCCTGGTCCCAGATTCTCAGTGGGTGCCTAAGGCCAGCTATGCCCATAACAGCCCCGGAAATGACAGGAGGCCTGGTGCTGAAGCTTCATTATACACACCTGTCTGCACTACAGTGACCTGCTCCTTTAAGAGGGGAACATGTCTTGCACATGCAATCTGCATATCCCGAGCAAGGCCACCATGACTATTCTTGCTTTGGCACAGAAGTGAATGAGCAGTGCAAAGGCAATAGCAATGGCATCTGCTCAGATACTTTGTCCTGCCCTGATGGTGCCCCAGCAGGCTCTGCCTCTGTTCTCCTTGTGGCCTAGACTGCTGCTGCTGCTACACATTCTCACACCTGGCTCACCATTGCCCTTTGATATATTTTGAGTTAATTTTTGTGCATTGTGAGAAATAAGGGTCTTCTACATATTCTACCATGCTTTTTCTGTGATAGAGTCAGAAGCTCATGGAGACCTGTGAAGCCATGGGCCAAAAATTAATGCTCTCTTCTAACTTGTTCCTGTTAGGTATAATGGTCACAGTGAAAAAAAGCTGACAACCACCAATGGGACAGTTACAAAGCACATTTGTGGTTCTGTTAGTCCTGCCCAGCATGCAATACTGAGGGGAGACCTAAGACGTAAAAAGGGTAAGAGATGGGAACTTGAGAACCTGAAGAATTAATATCTCTGCTAAAGGTACTTACATAGCTGATCATAAATACTAACAATGATATAGTTTTGTACTTTAGTTTCTAACATATTACCATGTGAATTAAAGACAGGAGAAATTAAGTTCACAGTTTGAATCAATAATGGAAATGAACACAAGAATGCCAGTATGCACATCATACTTGTGACCACAGCATCATAAACAGGAAGGAATAGATGAGGGTAGGAGGAGAGGGAACATGGTAATAGAACTCAGGTAGCATCATTGCAAACTATGTTGATAATGATGTAAAGCATATAGAAACCACTGTAAAATTAAATTTCAAATAGAGATAAAAGGATATGAAAGGTAACAAAAGTGGTATGATGGGAAAAATAAACCAATCACAATAGAAGCTGCTAGTGGAGCAGTGAGGAATCTAAAAAAAAAGGATAAAACACATGTAGAAAACAGCACATTGACAGAAGTGTATCATTATCTGTGATGACATTAAATGGAACACATGAGTCTTGGTTTCTCAATACCTAAGAAGCCTGCATCCACACAAAGTTTCACACAATTTCTCTACACTATTGCATGTGGGGAGATAGGCTTGGGTTTGACGGATTCTCTTCTAACAGAAACAAAGCATTTGGTACATGAACTTGACTTGCCATGACTTCCTATGCACTGTCAATGCCATCAATCTGATACACAGGACAGGGCACATTTTGGCACCACTGGCACAGAGTGAGGCAGGACATACTGAAAATAGGCTCTCCAGTGACAGAAGATTTGGGGTCCTCAGGAGCGGGGCTGCTACTCTGTGAATCCTCAACCAGCAAGCGTCAGTGGAGGGGCATTCAGAGGAATCCAGAAGAGAAGCTGGGGTTGCATAGAGTTCAGGATCACTCCTGAAATGGGGATGAAAAGGAGGAGTCCAACTATAGTCCCTGAATGGACATCAGGAGAATTTAAACTGTGTCTGGGGTTGCAGTGACATTACAGTGATATTCTGAGGGTCTGAGTAACACAGGGTCACCCCCAGGACACTGGAAATAGCCAAGGCACAAAGAGGACCTCACCTGGGAAATGCACTGAAGGAGGCTGATTGTATGTGTAAGCATGGCAGACCAGCTGGTTGAATTTCATAAGGGAGAGCACACTAACCTCAGATGCTGTAGGAGGGAGCACAGTGTGAGAAGATGGGGCTCCTCAGGTCTATTTCCTTCTCCCAGCATGACTGCATGTGCCTCCTGCTAATCTCAGGGAACTATTTACCACTGTCCAGAAGTCAACGCTGGGAAGGCTTCTCTATCCTAGGGTCTTCCAAAGATGCCTACACAGTCTTCTCTGGCATTTCCTCCCACCTCCAGCCATACATACCTTTACTCAGGAAGAATTTCCTATGTGGTCTTGCATGAGGGAAGGGGGCACTTGGTCACTTCTCCCTGCATGGACAGGCTCCCTGAGGAGAATCTCAGATTGACACTGACTTTCACCTGCCTCAGTTCATAGCCCTGAACCTGGAATTCACCTTAGTTCAGAGGCAGGATCCTCTCTGCTTGAGGAATACTTGACAACTCATTTTTAAAGTTCATCCATGGAAACTGTGACGCTGATGAACTTCATAGAAAATAAGGGACCTAAATTTCTTTTGTCTGTTAGGACTGGATTGTGGTGCTTTTTAACATGTCACATAAAGCATGGAAAATTAAAAAATAAGAATAAACGCGGTCACTTATGGTACACTGCAGAATGAGATATGTCAAACACAATGTTTCAGACTAAAATTGGTGGTAAATCCACAAAAGTAGGCAGTTGATTAAGTAAAAAATGTATAACATGTGAAATGCATAGAAGCATGTCAACAAGAACAGAAATATGAAATGAAATGCCAAAGATGAAACCAAAGTCCATGTAGGAGATACTGAGAGGACTATGAGGAATGTGAGAGTCCATGGTGACCTTACGCTGAGTCACTTGTCATCAGTGGTCTCTCAGCAGGGAGTTGCCTTACCCTTGAACAGGAACAAGAAAGGGCAGCAGCCCATCTGAAGTAGACCCAGATGAAAAGCAAACAAACAAATAAACAAACAACAACAACAACAAAACAAAAAAAACAGCTCAGAAGAATTGGAAAAGTGGCAAAAGGGTCAACACCTGGAAAGTGACTCTAACCAGCGGTCAGGGAAATCAAGGTGATATTTTCCCCAAAGCAGCTTGAAGCAAGTTGAATGCTGAACCTCCAACTCCTCTTTTTTTGTCTCTTCTTTTGTCCCCACAGCTGATTTGATGGGCTTCCTATTAGTAGTACACCCAGAGGATTCATAACTTCCATGTTGACCAAACACACACTTACCCCCAAAATCTAGAGATGAACGAGAGTGGTCTCAGGGAGCCCGGCTGTAACTGTGCATTTGATGAAAGAAACCAATGAAGAAAGTTGTCCAGCAAAGGCATCTCAGGGACTCTTATGGTTTGGATATAGGGTGTGCCACAAATACCAAGGGGGAGGCAATGCAAGAATCTTGAGAGGAAAAAATGAAAAGGTTGTGCGGTGTAAACTAACCAAGGTTAAATCCAGTGATATAGGTGTTAACTATATGCAGGTAGACTGTGGCTGAATGAGGTTGTCTTGGGATGAGACTTTGGGGTTTCTATTTTGTTCCTGGTTTCCCTGGGAGACAGAGGTCTCTCTGCTTCGTGATTGTCATGATTCAAGATGTTTTTCTTGTCTATGTCATTTGGCCATGATATTCTGCATCAGTTTAGAAACAGCAATTGAAATGGCCATATATGACCTGTCAAATCTCAGAGCCTGAGTCAAAAAAGAAAATTCCTCCTCTCATTTTTTCTTGTAAGATTTTGATCACAGCAACAACCTACCTGACTAGTCATGAACCAGGAAGGCCATTCTATATTCAGAAAGCTGCTCTAGGCTGCTAAATTCCATGGTAAATATCCTGATACCCCATCTAGTACCGCTCATTCCTTGCGTTTTGTAAATTGAGCCAGATGTCCTAGTTATTCTGGGTTATGAAAGAGTTGAAGCGTCAGAACCATGCTGGAGGTGAATCCAAGGACATGTGAACAACCGGACCACTCCTCTCTATGTAGTGGCCTAACAGATACCCATATGCAGGCATGAGTCACACGATTGAAGGGATTCACTTCTAGCTTCCATGGCTTGTACAACAGAAATCATTCCTCCTACTACCAGAAATATACATGTGATCAATTTTGAGAAATACACTGAAGCTATCACATTTTTAACTAAACATGGCACCATATTCCGTGAGTGTCAAGCAGAAACTCATTGCCACTTCCATGATCACTCAGTCTCCACCTATACATAATTATGATATCCAGGCTTCATGTAATAAGATGATCCATTAAACTGCCACCCCCCAAAATGTGCATCTTTTCCAAGCAAGAGAATACAATACACTTTTTGACCTCAAGTACGTTCATTGTCCTCCACCTATGATATCATGTAAATTAAATATTGAAATAAAATGTTAACTTTTTTTCCCTTTTGAACCAGGGATTGAACTCAGGGTCACTAGACCACTGAGTCACATCTCCAAGCCTATCTTGTGTTTTATTTACAGACAGGGTCTCACTGAATAGTTTAGTGCCTTGCTTTTCTTGAGGCTTCTTTCATAACATGATCCTGCTTCAGTCTCCCAAGCAGCTGGGATTACAGGCATGTGACACAGGGCTTGGATAGTTACATAATTTTAACACACCTATGTTAGTTGACACTAGAATCAGACAGAGGAAGGAAAACATATTCAAATACATTCTCATTAAAATAAATATTTTCCATAGAATTCTAATTCCTGTGATTATCATTGGTAATTTCTCACTTGTCTATTCTAATTCCTTTCACCACCAAAAAAAAAAATGCTTTGGCTAGTGTTGATCTTAGCTAGTACTGCCAGGTGGTAGGCACAAATCATCACTCCATACAACATAGGTGCACCAGTAGCCCTGCTGAGTTGGATTGTCTTGGTATTCTGACCTTAACTGCAGTCCAAGGAAGGACTAGAGAACATGCTTCTTTCCATGCATTGCCTCCTTATTTTGAGTCAGCAATGGCAAAATAATTCCCCTGATTATCAGGAACAATCATGACCTCATGGCCACAACTTGGTCTAATGATTCCTTGTCATGAGTAGCAAAATAGAGGCTTAAACCCAGGTTACAGCAGTCATTCTTGTGTCCTGTGTTTGGAACTAAGTCCTCTTCACTAGATCAATAATAGGGTTCAATTACTGAAATAGGAATCAAACATTGTGCTAGTGAGTCACTAGTGTGTGGAGTCATTCCCAGGCCCAGGCCCTCATTCTAGCTTCAGGAATACTGGTTATTCCAAAAACATTATGTATTGGATATGGGTGTAACCACTCACCAAGATTCATCTTGACTCCTCAAAAGCCAGTCAACCTTTTTTTCAGACCTGGTGTTTTAGGACATTGGGGAAATGTAAGAGTAGTAATGGGAAGAATATGGCTTGATTGCTCCCCTTTATTGGCTGTGACATAAGCATTGTGCTCAGAAGCCCCATGTTGAATACCACAATGGTGGTTAAGGTGTTCACTAAGTCCATGGATAACAGTTTTGGCAGAAGCACTGCAGGCAAGGAAAACAAGCTCCCTCAAGAGTAAATGCATGTTTCACTGAGAACTAATGTCAGTCTGCCATGATGTAAGGTCTAGTGTCATCAATCTGCTCTGAGATACCTGGCTGCTTCCCATAGGAAATAATCTCATATTAGAACTCAGGGTTGGATACGGCTGTTGCCACCTGGTTATAGGCAGGTCACCTCTGTGAGTGGAAATCTGTTTTCATGACCACATGAATACTCTCTCTTCATGAAAGCATGGACATTGTGTTCATGACCTGCTTGGGAAAACATGTCTAGGGAAGGAAGCCACCTGATACACATCAATTGAATTAATTCAAGAACCACCTCATCATCAGGATCATTTCCTTCTCTGTTCACTCTTTGTTGATTATGACCTGGCACCAAAATACCTTTATGACTTTGCAAACAAGAGTTTATTTTCTTTATGGTAAAACTGTGATGGTGAAAACGGTCACTTAAAAGAAACACTGAATTTCTGTGAACATAAATGTGAAAATAGAAGAAGCTTGTAACATTGAACAGTGAAAAACTGCTTTTTTATACCCCTATATTAGATTATTTATATAACTTCTGTCTCTATATATATGAATACACAACCAGTGTAACTCTGCATCATGTATAACCAAAAGAATGGTAAATTATATTCCATATATATCCAAAACCACTCTACTGTCATGTATATCTAAAAAGAATAAAAATTTTAAACAATTATACTATATAGATTTAGAAGTGTTGTGTTAGTATACTACTTAAATTATGAAACAAACATTCATTTTCTTCAATGTTAAATTTATTCTAATAAACACAAATCAAATTTACATGACTGGATGTAAATATCAAAGGGTAAATATTATTTCTGTTAAAAACTCAGTGGTTAGAAAATTACCAATCATACTTCGGTTATTTCATTAAGTAAATCTACCTTAAAAAATGTAAATGAGAAAACAGAAAACAGATAATACATTTCTGAGAAAAATTTACTGTCTAAATTGACATGTAACAAATATATAAAACTTATTTCAAAGAAATGACACGAGAAAAAGAATCTGAATTATATCATAAATAAGTGTTCATCCAATCTTTGTTAAAATGATACTTCTTTGCTATAGTGGGTTATATAACATTATTAAAATAATTATGCATGCCTGTTTAATGTGGTTAAGAGACTTTGCAAAATCTGCTTTCATGGTATTATTATTAGACATTTTTGGACCAGAGTCCTCAGATAGCAGTAGTGCCACACTCACTTTTTACCCAAAGCCTCACCTCCTCCCATAGGACATACATATGGGACTCCTGAAACAGTGTCTGGTACTGGGAAGTTGGAAACATGGGGCCTTTACCATGTGCCCATGCAGGGTACTGGGTGGGAGCCCTGCTCTTGCTCCTTCCCAGAAGCAAATTATCCATGATGCTAAGTCTCGTTGACCTTCTCACTGGCAAATCACACAGTTCTGGCTTCACATTAAAGTGATGACTGATGTTGTTTTGTACCTATCAGCAACAGGCTTTGCACCATGAGCTGCTCTTCAAAAGATGTGTAATTCTCTACAGAAGGAGACATGACAGTTCCCAAACTCCCATGGTCTACATTGGGATTCTCCTAGGAAACTTTCCCTAAATAGCAGATTTTGTCTCCTATCACAAGTCCTCTATTAATATATATATATATATATATATATATATATATATATATATATATATATATATAGAGAGAGAGAGAGAGAGAGAGAGAGAGGATAAGTTTAAGTTTGTCCATACAGCTGGGGACCAGAACCACTGTGGCTTATGTCACAGGGTCTCCTCACACTGGAATACATACACATTCATCAACATTCACTGTAGCTCATATAGAAGCCTCCATGGGCCTCAGCTCTGTGCCCAGAGAAGGACCCAGTGCAGAGAGGTACACTAGGTCCTCAGCAGACAGTTCCCAGGTTTACCCTCACCCATACCTTCTTTCTGGAATTGGTGCCAAGGCATAGGGTAATATGATCTGTGGAGACTGGAATATGATCAGGGGAAATGGTAATCCCAGATAACCTGATGTAGTTGGTGAAAGACAAGAAGCTCTTGAGCATCCTGTCCAAATTCTGAGGGAGCTTCAACCACCTCGATAGGCTGCCAGAGAAAGGAATTAGCAGACTACATAAAGTCACGTACACACATTAAATGGTAGTACAGAAAAAAAAAAGGAGTGCAAAATTTCCTAATTCTGTGGGGCCTATTATTCAGTTATGAGAGAAACTAAATGTGTCTGTAGAGAATATTCTGATTTTTGTGACTCCAAAATGGTGTGACCACTTTGGAAAGCAGACTGGAGATTCCTTAGAAATTTTTCAATGGAATCACCATTTGACCCAGCTTTCCCACTCTTAGATGTATACACCAAAGACTTAAAATCACACCATAGTGATGCAGTGACATCAGTGTTCATAGCAGCTTAATTCACAGTAGCTAAACTGTGGAAACAATCTAGATGCCCTTAAACATTTGAATGTATAAACAAACTGTGGTACATTTGCAGAATGGAATATTACTTAGCCTTAAAGAAGAATGAAATATAGCATTGACAGATAAGTGGACAGAGTTGGGAATATCATGGAACAAAATAAGTCATTCCCCAAAAGCCAAAGCCCAAATATTTTCTCAGATAAGTGGATCAGGCCTATAATATTCTGGGGGAAAGTCAAGAGAATAATGGGAAATTTTGGATTGAGCAGAGGAGAGGAGGTGGAGGGGAGGGTGTATGGGGGCAAGATGGTTGAATGAGAAACACATTACTAGCCTTTGTAGGTATGATTTAATGAATGGAGTGACTCTGCATCATCTACAACAAGAGAAATGAAAATTTGTGCTCTATTCATGTAAAAAAAATCCAAAATATCTAGATTTTAATTTTCTTGGTAGGATCTTTGGCCCAGAGGATTCACAGCCAAAGAGCTACAGGCAGAAGCTGGAGGCAAAACAATGGCCGGAGGCAAAGTCTCAAAGATAAAGAGAAGGAGGAGCAAGATAGAGCAAACTGAATTGGAAGCATACACATGAAGATTCAGATGTACTAATCAC
Organism: Ictidomys tridecemlineatus; assembly: GCF_052094955.1. Taxonomy (NCBI): domain Eukaryota; kingdom Metazoa; phylum Chordata; class Mammalia; order Rodentia; family Sciuridae; genus Ictidomys; species Ictidomys tridecemlineatus. Next base: position 154,801 of record NW_027520951.1, on the reverse strand, counting down.
TGTGGAAGTTGATAAGAATAGAGCAAAGTAAACTATAGAGGGCCACTGAAGAATTGAGGAAAATACTGGTACCTGCAGCAGAATGGGAAAAGTGTTCAAACTGAGTTAAAATTATAGAACCTTTATTTTATCCATCCTTAATAAAATTTTGAGAACAAAGTACATCCTCTTCCTCCTTCTCCTTCTTCTCCTACTCCTCCTCTTCCTCCTCCTTCTCCTCCTTCTCCTCCTCCTCCTCTTCCTCCTCCTCCTCCTTCTTCTCCTCCTCCTCCTCTTCCTCCTCCTCCTCCTCTTCCTCCTCCTCCTTCTTCTCCTCCTCCTCTTCTTCCTCCTCCTCCTCCTCCTCCTCCTCCTCTTCCTCCTCCTCCTCCTCCTCCTCCTCCTCCTCCTCCTCTGCATCAGATTCTATGTCTTCTCTGTGGACCATGGCCATGATGGTGATGATTTGTCCTTAGAAAAAGAAAAGTCAGAGTTATAGTCAAGGTGAGAACTTGAGTTGCTCCTTCTCCTGGTGTTCTAGAGCCAAAGTCAAAGCTCTCCATTTTTCATCTTGTCTGCACTCCTGTCTCCTGGCCTACATCACCTCACCTCTGCAATGAGAAATAGATCTAGGATGCCAAGAGCTCTTTTCACGTTCAAATTCTGCCGCTGTACTCAGTATGGATGTCTGTGTCATCAATTTTACTCCAAGAGGCTGCCACAATCTCTCTGATTTTCTGGACTTACGCCTCTTGAATACAAGCACATTCAGATGTTCCTCCTAGTCCCAGGGCTTGAGAATTAGATGAAGACTGGAGGTTAGAAACATGTTCAAGGAGGAACTTCTCCCCACTCTTTTACAGGAGAACACAGTGACCTGTCCAGGGAGCACTGAAACAATTTTCTTTAAGTCCCTCACAGTTGGGAGTTTATTTTAAACCAGGAGTAGACAAAACATAGAAGAGAAAGTGCTGCTCTAAGAAGAGAACATGCAGAGGGAATTTGTGACTTTTTATTTACTGCTTAGCACTAGTGAGAGCTTCAATTACAGTTTCACAAAGTCACTTTATGAAAGTGTGTTCCACTAGATTCCTTCGGTTGTGCATCAAACCTAAAGTGCATATTAATTCTTTTATGCAAAATGCCAAAAAATAGCCAATAATAAAAGCCAAGCTACTTGATGCTTAGATGAGGCAAATTCAGGACAGAGTGGGGCTTGTATAGAAGATTGTGTATAACTATCAAAGCAGAAAAAATGTCTTCTTACAAACAGGATGATCAAAGTCATGACGACTATTAACTGTTATTTTTATAAAAGCAATACATATTTCTGTTTATTTCTATTTCATGCCCACTCCTCATTTTCCACATGAGTTAGGTGAACTAAACTCCTAGAAGAAAACTTCCCATTTTGTCATACCCTTAGGGCTGTTCCTACCTGCAGTCTCTTCCTCATCACTGCTGGATTCATAATTTTTGCTCCATGTCCAACCTTTAGAGACACAAAAATCAACAAGAGCATTACTTAAGATTGTCTCTTGCATTCTTTGTCACAATTAAGCTCATGATGGTAACTTGGGTTCATAATATTTGTACTGCACAGAATTGTGTGATTGAGGCTTGGTCCTTAGAATGGTCATGATGACAGTTGTGACACCTGTATGAGGAAGGGTTTGCTTGGAGGTGATGAGGTCTTTTAAGGGTATGAGACTCAGAAGTAGGAATATAGTTTTCTCAAACCCTTGTTAGATCCTGGTTATATAAGAAGAGAAAATGAATCATCTGATCACTGCTGGCTTCCTATCTCCCCATGTGATGTCTCCCTCCTGCACCTGCATCCATGCTGACACCACCAATCATGCAATGCAGCTAAGAGGGCATTCACAAAAGCCAAGTGTTTGCCAGCACCATGCTCTTGTATCTCCAGAACTGTAAGCTAAACCACCTGTATAAATTATTCAGTCTCAAGGGTTTTCTTATTAGCAAGAAAAACAGAGTCTTACTAATATTAATAGTCAGGATCACCTTGATCTCTGTTGTGGCTTCTTAGACCCTCTCTTAGCTCTGGGGAGTCAGAGGCCTCAAACAGGATGCTGCAAACAACTGCAAACCTTCAAGATTGAGAGTGGAACTGAAGGAGTCAAATTTTAACTACTTCCTTCCATTGGCACATTATTACTCTCTCCTTGAAACAGACCAAGCTGACATGCAAACTGTGATGCCAACAGTTTCAGGAATATAAACTCACAGAACAAATACTGTGCCATCATCACAGCAGCTGCTCACAAGAGAGTGCTCTCTGCCTTATGCACATGGGTCTGCTGGCCACTTGAAATGTGGAACTTGGATGAGACTTTGAAGGTTTTTAGTTAAAAATTAAATAAAATTAAAAATACATTTTAATAATAAAATTAAAAATATCCAAATAGTGATTGCTATTTTGTATGGCCAAGACCTGGAGTTTGAAAATGAAGCAAGTATGAATTTCCTTCCCCTGGGTTTCCTTGGACAGCTGTTTGCTAGCATAACCTCACTCCTCATTTGTAAGTAGATTATAGACTCATGCAAAAGGGCCAGGAACTCTCTGAGGGACTGAAGACTCTGCATCAACAAAATCAGCATTAAAATCCAGATGGCTCCCCACAAGATGAGGCTATCCCACCTAGAGCTGATGAGAAATGTGGGTGCAGAGCTTGGACGCAATGCTATCTTCTAAACTTCCCTAACGATTCTGGCTGGTTCTGGTGAGATCCCAGGTGGATAAGTGGCTCACTGTGGAGCCCCACATGCTGGACAAGTGAGGTCTTAGCACAGAGGGGCATTCAACAAATACTGATAGGGCTAAGATGAAGACACTCTGCCCAGGGCTGAGCTCAGAAATGAGGAGGAATGACGAGCACAGTGGTTCCACCCTCCCAGTGACCAGTCAGTGTCAGTATCCATATATGTGTGATTAGGAGGACCTGGATAGCATTTGAGACCAACAATGTGAAGACTTATCAGAGACACTGTCAATGTGATATCCTGCGGGGCACACAGGAAGCAGCACAGACCTAAACTGTGGGATCAGACACCACTGCTGAGCTGAGCTTGATCTTCACTGGAGCCCATCTTTAGCTCTGTAACTAGATGAGCTGCAGTTGCATTGGTCATCCCTGATGAAAGTCCCTCCAGTTTAAACATGTTTCCCATAAAGTGTTGTCTACCAAACGACCCAAAAGGGCAGGTTTCAATGTCAGTTGGAATATGCAAACAAATCCCTTCCTTAGCTACAGGAAACTCTGTCCTGTGCATCTTCCCTGTCTCAGATTCCTACCATAAGTGAGCACAGTGTGCTGGTGGACCTGAGAGTCACTGTTAAGGATTGACCCTGTCCAAAACTTTGTGCTTAGAAAAGGAGTGGAAAATGAATTCTGACACCTCTCAGAGAAAATGTATATGAATGTGAAAAACTGACATGAGTGAAGTGTGATGAACAATCAAATGCCCTGTCTAAATACAGGGCCTATAGACAAGTGAGGTTTGTTATTAAGTGATGTTGCTACTGGTGCAGTGACAGGAATGAAACTGAGCTTTTTCTTATTGAGTGTCATGAAAATTTTCCAGGTTTGGATGGGATATATTTTGCAGGTTAATTGAGGCATTCTTGGCATGGAATGAACTGCACCCATGGAAAGTTTATCATTTGCTCTATTTACTCATATGCAAAATCATGATCTAATGGACATGGCATTTTTTGTTTAAACGTGGACTTTGGCATCTTGGTGTGTATATATCTAGAGAATCACACAAATGTGCAAAAACGAATGCACAGGCACACTCAGATTCAAGTGACATGGATGTACACAGAGCAACACATACAAATCTCTCATGGAACTAACCACAACATTCAACTCACACAGGTGCTATCAGGAAATATGGAGAATGGCCATAGTTTTTTATGGGTTTTTTTGTGTGTGGGGGGGTGTCTGTGTGTTTGTGTGTGTGTTTTTTTTTAAATCAATTTGGACCACAATCTCCTCACTTGTCATTCTCAAGGAGGTAGTGGAATTACTTAGACTCTGCACTCAAAAAGAAGGGAGACGGTCTGACCCTTGGCATCATTTACATTTTGCATCAGGAAGAGAGTGAGGCCAGGATACATACCACTTATGGCTCCTCTTGAATCCTCCTGTGAATACAGAAAAGGAGTCACTATGAATGTCAAGCCATGCTCTGTCCTGTGTGTACAAATCTTTTTTTATTTTTAATTGGTGACATTAGAAAATCCAATGAGAAAATGGTCCAGTCAAAGGAACTCAAAGGCAAGGACAAAGCAAATGTGCATTCATCAAATGACACAAGGTTCTATAGGGGAATTAGTGTTACAGGCCTAGATTAGGTGATAAATAAGGAATTCAATGGCCAGGAGGGAAACCACAGCCAGACACAGAGCTTGTTATCATACAGTGTGTTGCTGATATTCTTTCTCATTAATGTTGCCTTCAGTGTGGTCTCAGTTGGCCATAGACACCCCCATGAAAATCTGCACACTCAGAAAATTGTTTATATCATCTCCAAGAAATCATATGATATTACAAGGGAAAGAGAAACTAAAAAGCAACACTTGGATTTCAGAGGAAGATAAGCAAACTTACCATGGCTTTTGATGGGGACTCCTGACCCATCCTTTATCCAGAAACTAACTCCATCATGCCATTTGGGGGAACTAGGAGGATACAGAATGACTATTATTATACAACTTATTGCTTGTGAATTGTTCAGGGCATTTCTTGATATGGACAGCAGTGAAAATACACAGCAAAAAAAGAACAAGAATGAATGAGAAGCAGAGCCTTTGGTTTTCCAGCTAGACTAGAACCACGTGTGATATGTACTTTTGAAATTTTGTACCCCTAGGTGTATATCTTTCTAGAGATGACCACTGAGGCCATTTTAAAAGTATGGAAAATATTTCACATCTCTGTAGGAGATATGAGTAGAATAATATATTGGAATAACCTGGAGTGTGATATATCACTAAATGATGAATACATTTCCCTTTCCAAAGCATTACCGTCAGGACAATTTTCTGAATTCTTATATCTTCTATAACTTGCATACTCAAGAACCTGGATCTTTTGACTCAGCATCATCTCTATCTACAGAGTAGGCCTTGTAACCAGAATTTAATACTTGGGTGTCATAAAATGTGAAGGAATTGTATCATAGAAATCATGCATTAGTGTGGGTTTTTAGTTTTAAAAAATGGAATTTTGTACTGGGCATGTTAGAACAGAATTTCTGAGGAAGCTCCCACAGCTTCACAAATGCATACACAATTATTACACAAGGACATGCTCAGAGATGCCTCTCCACCTTCATTCACCTAAATGCACACTACCAAAAAGACAGCTGTTTCAGGATTATGGTAGATGGCCATAATCCTTCACTGGTTTTTCGCTTTGTCAGCACATGCCAATCCTCATTTCCAAAAGAAATCTAAATCCAAGATAAATGTTTACATAGAAACAGGAAGGAATGTCTGACCTATCTAAGTATAGAGGTTTTCCTCAGCATGTTAGGGAGTTGAGAATACTTACATTTCTCATTTGCTGCAGAGGCTACCTGTAGTTACAGAAAGGAAGACAGTGTGAGCAGGAGATCATTTTCACAAGTCTACTGTTGGCTGTGGTGACATTAAATAACTAGATGGGAAACAGTAGTTGGGGCACAGATCACAAAGTAAGGCAGAGAAGGAACTTGTGAAAAGACTTGAGCTTTGCATGAGGGATTTCTCAGGTACAATTTGATGACATGCACAAAATTCATTTTCTACCAAGGAAAAGTGCCACTGAGGAAAATGCTCACTACAATCATTTGACAATGGTTGTTCTCATATGTGAATGTCATCTTGAATCATTCTCACAGGGAATAGATGAGCAGTTGTAATTCCACCACCTATGAGTCACCTATAATGAACACTGTCATATTTTCATGCAGGAATTTGAAGTAAAAGGAACAGAACAACAATTATATCTTAGACAAAGAAGGGTCACATTACCTCAGCTATATAATTTATTTGGTCTCCTCCCAAATCCATTGATGCTACTTGCATGATGACCTGATTGCAATCTAGGGAAATACAGGGTCATTGTCAGTACATTGGTTTGACGTTGAATTACTCCAGAGGCTTCCTTACTGTGGACATGGATCTAGCGTGTATGGAGATGATTGTTTAACACACACAGGCTCCATTGCTGCTGGAATAGGATTGTTTCTGAATGACAAGAGAAGGAGCATACCAGGAAACAAAAATTAAAAATTCGGAATAAATGGAAGGAACTACAATGAGAAATGAAATATTCTATGGATACACTAGTAGTTTCAGCATTCCTTCATAACACTTTACAGATCCATCAGGAAGAAAAGAAAAAGTATACTCTTGAATCAGTCAACTCTGTTGTGGGTCATATTACTTCCACCCCAATACAGGTTTAAGTCCTAACTCCAGTACCTCCAAATTTTACTGGGTTTGAAAAGAGAGTCATTGTGATCGTAGCAATTAAAGGTATCTTCTTGGAGCAGGGTGGACCTATTCTCCAAATAGGGCATCTGTTCTCATAAGAAGATGGGGCACATTCATGAGAGACTAATGCCATGTGATGATGGAAGCAGAGAGTAAAGTGCTGCAGTTGAAAACCAAGCAGAAAAATGATGGCCACCAAACCAGTAGAAGTTAAGAATGGGCAGGAAAAATTCTTCCCTAAAGTTTTCAGAAGTAGTATGTTTCTGCTAACAGGTCAATGTGGGATTTCTAGGGAATAGACCTCTAAGATAGTATAGTTGCATTAGTTCAACCCAAGAAACCTGGTACTTAGATTTGGAAACCCTAGGAATTTACCAACACCATTATCATTCACATTGATCTAATTGGCATTTGTACAAATACTTCACAAAACCATGAGAGAATAAAATCTGTTTTCAAGTTCACCTGAGTTATTCATCAAGATAAGAGTATATTTTGGCCTTAAACATTCCTTGGTGTCTTCAGATATTGTGCAAATTTGCTGTCAGGAAAAGGGAAATTGGCAGATTGGAGGAAGGATGCACCCAGACTTATAAGGCAGGAAGACTGCTTCTCAGTGAGGGGGGAAACTAAAGGAACTCACTAAAACTTAATAGTGAATGGAGAAAAATCATAGAGGCATATAAAGTCAGAAAATTAAGTAAAAAAATAATGCATTGCAAAATGGAAACCAATTTAAGGTAGAGAGAACCTTTATTTCTTGCAGCTCCACAACCTGTAATGTAAACAGTGCGAATAGTCCTTCCTCTCAGGTGGGCAAAAGAGGGGTTTCACTAAAACTCAAGAGTGGACACTCAGGGAGTCTCAGAGAATCAGAAACTTGGGTACATTAAATAAAGAACCCCCCAAAAAACAAAATACTTGGGATCTAAGCTGGTGGTGGCAGAAGCAGCACCTGCTATAGCAGCAGGAATAGTGGCACTGCTAGATCACATAGGGAGGGAACATACACAGAAACAAAATAGACAGATTTAGTTGAAAATCCTGAGGTGAGAGGGGCAGCATTTACTTGGCTGAAGAAGAGACTTCTTTGCACTGTACACTGGTGCAAGAAGGAAGCTCTGTGATTCCCACTGTCCCCAGAGAGCAAAGCAGGAGCCTTCTTGACACAGCCAAGTTGATGGTGCCAAGAAGTTTCACCAGAAGAATTCTAGACCTGGTGAATTTAGCAATGTATCAGCACTCATAAATCAATAGCATTACTATATTCCAACATTGATGGCACTGATATAGAATTCCAAAAACTATCCCTTTTACAATAATCTGAAAAAGCCCCCGAGAATGAATATACCCTAGAGGGTGTAAGATGTCCACAATGAAAACTATAGAAAACTGGAAAAAAATGGAAGTTGATCTCAAAAGGTGCAAAGAACTTCTGTGTTCTTGGATAGCCAGAATTAATATTGTCAATGTGGCCATACTATCAACAGCAATATACAGATTCAATGAATTCAATACAATCCCCTTCAAACTACCAATAATGTTCCTTACAGTATTGAAAAACCAAACCGGAAATTCACTTGGGATAATAACAACAACAACAACAATTTACCAAAGCATATCTGAGCAAGAAAAACTATTTTGAAAGCCATCACAATACCCAATTTTAAATTATACTATAGAGATGAGTAGCAAAAACAGTATGGTATTGAACTGAAATAGATATGAAGATCCACGAAATAGAATATACCACACAGAGACAACCCACCTGATACTTACAGCCACCTGATCCCTGAGACAAGGGCACCAAAATATGTTGGAGAGGACATCATGTTTTAAACAAATGGTGTTGGGAAAACTGGATACCCATAGAAATACTGGCAAGGATAGGAGAAATAGTGTACACCGACACAATGCTGGTGAGACTGTAAATTATTAGGACAACTCTGGAAACCAATGTGGGGATTCATGAAAAATCCAAGAATGAAACACACAAGCCTCAGCTATTACATTCCTCTTTGCTTATTCTCTAGAACTGCAAGTCAGCATAATATAGTGATACAATCACTTCAATGTTTGTAGCATTCGCCATAAATATATTTAAGATCAATCCAAGTGTCCATCAACAGTTGAGTGAATCAAGTGCACACAATTAAATGGTAACTAGATCTTTACTTCTGGACCTGCAGCACTGTTGAATGACTCAAAGCACATCATTTTGTACACATCAAACAAAAAAATTGGAACTCTATATAAACTAGAATCATTATTGCAGAGTGGACACAATGACAGGATTTCCAAGGTACCTTTTTTGGACTTTTCCTTGGGCACAAGGATGTTCGGGGGCAACAGGTGGGCCCCTCTGGACCAAGGCCTGTGGATCCCTTCTGTGTGCTTTGATGTTTTCCGGTGCTCACGTGGGAGGCAAGAGCCTGGGAAATGGGATAAAACAGAGTTAGCTGTTGACAACGTACTAGCAAGAAAAGCAATGGGTCATCATTAGTAATTCAAATAATGATTCAAACAGTTTTAATTTTTAAGTGATAATTGTAAATATCTGGGGGTATAATTTGAGCTTTGAATTCAAGTATATATTATACACAAAGAGCATGCCCAGCATCTTAAATATTTCTTGTATTTTTTTTCCCAGTGAGAAGAACTCTGTCATTTTCATCAACAAAGTTGATAATTTCATTAAGTGAAATAGGTCAGGCACAGAAGGACAAATGCTTGCAAAATATCACTCTTTCATGGAGACTGAAAAATTGATGGCATAGAAAGTGAGAGTAGAATATTAGTACAGTAGGGGAGACAATGTTACAATTGAATATTAGAAAAAAAGTTCTGATGTATTTTTGCAGTCTGTGAGCAGAGTTAAATATCACAAAATCTGGGTCTGGGGTTGTAGCTCATTTGGAGAGTGCTTGCCTAGCATGGGTGAGGCACAGAGTGTGATTGTCAGCACCACATTTAAATAAATAAATAAATAAATAAATAAATAAATAAATAAATAAATAAATAAATAAATAAATGTGTATAAATAACTAATACAAATTTTAAAATATAACAAAATCTATGTTTAATAAAATTTGAAGGAGGGATGTGAATGTTCTTAGATTTCACACTACTGAACTCATTTTTCACCATTGGGGCAGCAAAGCACCTATGACAGATTGAGCTTTAGGATGAAATTGCAATGTGTGGGCTCTAAAACTCAACAAAATATTATATGCACAAACACAATTACTAAGGTGGAATCATAGAAAGGCAGAGGAAACAGTGACCATAAGCAGAGGCTCTGGTTATGTGGCTTTTGTTCAAATCCTACCTCAAAAATTACATACCTGTGCAGTTAAATAAACCCCTCTGTTTCTCAATTGTTTGCAAAAAGTGTGCATCTGATCCATGTAATGGTGTAAGGCTGACAATAATTACATCCATGCATCCTTAAGAGGACTGGTGCTTTATATGGGTGCTAATGTGTCCTGTCATTAAATAGGACACTTCATTAAATGTGTGGGAAAAAAAGCCCAATCATTGACAGTGTTTGAATAGAGAGGTGTGAAACAGAGGTCATCCTCCAGAGCAATGGGTGAAGAAAATCTATTCCTCATTCTTTACAGATGGATATCTGTAAAGCTCATGGAGAATATCTATGACCTCCTGGGACCATATGTCAGCCTGAAGGGATAGGTGAAACAGAGTCTGTCCACCACAATTTTGAGTTTAGGTGTTTGTAATTTGGAGATTTTATGTGACTTGCCTAGATTCACAACAGTGATGAGCAGTGGATGTGGGACAGGAATGTAGCTATTTACCTGGGACCAGAGATTCCTGAGCAATTGAGTCCTCTAGTGGATTCCCTAGAACCAGGAACCCATAACTCTTCTCAGACTTTCTCAAATACTCCTCCCCTGAAGCCTCTTTAGTATGAGGATTTAGTAGCAGAAGGTTGAATTATACTAAGAGAAATGTTTCAGTCATAACCCAGGCTTCTGCCTCTTCATCAAAATTACTGACTTAAAAAATGATGATTTCATGCAAATGAAGCCTATCTGAAGGTCAAGAGTAGAGTACACACTTGTAGCCACCCACTCCCAGGGTCTGCTCACTGCCAGCTGCCTCTCAGTGAGCCATCCTGATGAGTATTTGATGTTCCATATCATCAGGGCTCTGTAGGGCTCACAAACTGTTTGAGAACTTAGGACATTCTAAACCAACTGCCACTTCATTCTTGGCACAACTGCCACTTGATGGATGTTCCAAGAATGAAGTTTCCCTGTGCTTTTCTCACCTGTATGGCTTGTTAATGTGAATTAATGGAGGGAAACAGATACCCTGGAATGATGCTTTGGTGTTTCCATTTCAAAATCTGGCCTGCTCCCATGTCTGCAGACTAATATTCTGGCCATCACCTGAGCATCCAGACAAGGCCTGGTTGAAAACGTGGTTGCTGTAGATTCACCAGCTCTGATCTGGCATATTCCTTCTCCTGGGCTTCCACACCTCTTCCTAGATCCTGCAGGGCCAGAGGCCATACTTATCTGCCTACATGGATCCACCAGTAACTACAACCTGTGAACCTCCACCAATGAATCCTCCTTAAAGATCCCTGAGATCCTCATTTCCTCCATTATCAGATGACCCTCCTTTGACCTCACAGCACTGTCCTTTCTGCCTCCTTCCCAGTAGCCCCCGAACATCAGGGATCCTGTAGTCATCAACCACTTGAAAACTTTCCCTGAAATCTCACTCCTCTTTCCTTTCTACAAATGTCTTAATTTAGACTTCTCTAATATTATGTTTAGATCTTCATATACATTCAATTGAGTATGGCCTCTAATTGCCCTTTCATGGGATATATATTGCCTTACTTAGCATCCATATACTCTCTCTCACTTTATTTCTTCACCTCATGAAAGCAAGGTAGATGTTCTCCCCCTATTTATTTATTTATTTTAAGAGCACACATGATATTAGCATTAGTAATGGTTCATTTTTCTAAATTTAGAAAAACATTTTCAATAACCAGGTCAATAGTACAAGCAAATATATGAATTGAGTGATAAAACAATATTATCAAATACTTAAATCTTAGGAGAGAACATTCAGGGTCAGAGATGAAAAAAATCAAGAGAAAAATATATTCAGTAAATGTTAACTGCCCTTTGAAGAAACAGACTTAAAAATATCACTGACAACATACCTTCTCCACAGCAGTTTAGATTTCCCATGGCCGACCAGGAACTCAAAACCTCCCTACTCTTCTCCAACTCTGATACCAACTCACTCACTAGATCAACGGAGTGGAAATGGAAGGTAAGATATGTATCCCACATTACCATGGTGACTGGTCAACATGGAACTTTCATTGTGAGCACATGCCACATTCCGAGCTGCAACTATTCTCTTAGTAAGTGTATTTTCATGTCCAAGTGTGTTATTGGAGAGTGTGTGATTATTGCTTTAAAAACTGAAACCTAGACCCATACATTAATATTCTGTATTTATAAAAATATGTTAATTCAGGAAAAAGGATTTTGCTCTTCAAATATTTTGATCATATAATTATGGATTTAAAGGGAGGCATAGCTATGATTTTGAGAATCAAAATAGATTCCATTTCTGCTTTGAATGCCAAACCTACAAATGTCTCAATCTTTCTGAATCTCCAGACATTTTTAGACAGAAAAATTTAAAACTTCTTTTTGATTCAGAATGAAAATATACACAAAGAATTGTATTTTAATAATTGGAGAGACTTTTTTGGTGGGATTTCAAGATTACATCCCCCTTATTTGAAATTTGAAAACAAAACTCTTTTCTATTTAGTAGGATCTAATCCAGTCATTTGAATTAATCTTCTTCTTCCATGACTCCTGATGATGAATCCGTTTTTTTTGCTTATCACCTGACCCTGTCATCTCATACCACAAGAGGTCATGCTTGAAGATGCCCATGATGAGCTCTAAACAAACAAGGTATGCAATACCTCCACATTGTAAACACTCTCTGTGCTAAGCCCAAGGCCAACATCATTCTAAATGAGAAAAACAGAAAGCATTTTCTCTAATGAAACTCAAGCAAGGCTGGGATGTTCTCTTTCATCCCTTCTATTCAATATAATCTTTAAACTCAAGTCAGAGGAATCAGACAGATGAAAGAAATTAAAGGGATATGAATAGAAAAAAGAACTCAAATTTTCACTATTTGCTTATGACATACTTCTATATTTAGAAGATCCAAAAAAATTCCCCAGAAAACATCTAGAACCAATACATATATTCAGCAAATTAGGACATAAAATCAATACCCATGAAACATGCATTTCTATACATAAGCAATGAATCTACAGCAAGAGAAATTAGGAAAACCTCCTCATTCACTCTCACCTCAACACAAAGCAAAACCCAACCAACAAACAAACAAACAATAACAATAACAAAAAAAAAACTTGGGAATCAACCTAACAAAAGAGGTGAAAGACCTCTACAATAAAAATTAAACAATACCAAAGAAAGCAATTGAAAAAGATCTTAGAAGATGGGAAGATTTCTCATGCTCTTGGATAGGCAGAATTAATATAGCCAAAATGGTCATAATACCAAAACATTTACAAAGATTTCATGCAATTCCTATTAAAATCCCAATGACATTCTTTTTTTAATTAAAAGCACCAGGCTAAGACTAATGCTCTCCCACATGGGGTCTCTCCCCTGGGGCCTCTCCTGACCCTCTTTCTGGCTTTGACTTATGCTTCCCCTCAAGGAAGTCATTCTCTGGGGACTTTCAGGACCTTCTTTTTGCATATGAGTTTTTTTTTTTTTTATCTCCCAGGTGGCATCTACCTGAGAGGTTCTCAGGATATTTATCCTGGCCCCAGCAACTCAGGCAACTCTGGTCACACCAGTAACTCTGGACACATTGAGGACCCATTCCCTCCTGGCATCCCACTGGAGCCCACAAGCGAGGTGAATAGGTCACTACAGGAAGCAATTGTGGTGCAACTGCTGCCAGTGCTGTGGCTGTTGCTCCTGCTGATCCTGATTTCATTACTACAGAGGCTTGTAGAGGAGTATGGGAATCCCACTGGGATTGGCACTGAATGTAGAGTACAGACATTTGCACATGGGGTTGCATTGCCTGGGACTAAGGACATGGGTGTCCTGGCACACAAAGCAAAGATGCTGGGGCTGGCATCTGGGCTTCCAAATGTGGCATGCCTTGTGCTCCAGGTGCCACCTCCTCTGCCTGCTCCTCTCCTTCCAGGGGCCATGCCACAGCACCATGCTTTTGGGCTCCCATAACAGGTACAAACTTTGGGGGCAATGCTGACCTACCAATGCTGACCTCTCAGCCTGAAATAGCCTCCCACATAGTACTTCATGCTCATCCATCACCTGCTGCAAGGCAACCTGAGTGAAGCTCAGCTGAGAGGTAGCATCATCATGCTCCTCACACAGCCATTGCAGCTTAGAGGCCAAAGACCAGCAAACCACCTCGCACTCCTCACTCCTCCACCTGATCCTGCAGCTGACAGACCTGACTCCCCTGCTGATCCCCCTGTCTGGCCACCACTTGCACATGTTATCCACAAACTTCAGTTTTTCTCTTTTACTACTGCCTGTGTTTAATATTGGTTAGTCATTGTGAAACTTAAAGCTCTTTACAAGCATTTCAGTGAATGAATGAATGATACTCATTTCCCAATGTTTAGATTGTGATCCTAGTTTTCATTTGTATAGTAAATTGTTCATTTTCCATGAAGGATGAGGATGGAGCCAGACAGTATCAATTTGGTGACAAAGGATCTTTAGGTATGTAGATATTTGGGCAGGTGAAGTCAGGTATTTAAAGCTGCAGGCATCCACCAACCTCTGGTGGTCCTGGGGCTGACTTGGAGGTCCTGATAGGTTGGTCTAGGACATAGGAGATGGCCACCAGGGTGCTCAGGCCAGTCTCCTGTTATCTACCTGACTCTGGAGGAGGCTGAGAACCTCTGGGAATGTTTGCTGTGGTGCCCCTATTGCTGGCCTGCAGCAGGGTTCAGAGAATCTTCTGGCCATATTTCTGGGCCTAGTCTCCTCTGCAGGGTCTGGCAAGGTGCAGAGGGAGAGGCCTGGGTGTACAGAGGGGAGGGATTGAGACAGGACGCCATGGAGTGGAGACCCATGAGGTGCAGAAAGGGGTGAGAATGGTGGGAGAGGAGAGGCCCTGCAGAGGGTGGAAAGAGCCTGAACGTGCTCCAGACAAGGAGCTCCTGCAGGGAGGATCACACTCCAGCTCAGGCAGCCATTGACCTGATTGGGGGAGCCATTCACCCAGTCTGTACCCCACACCAGCAGTCCACTGAGGGCTCCTTCACAATGCCCTTTTCATCCAAATGTGGATAAAACCTACAGAACTGGGATGGCTGACCCAGCCCCTCTCAGCCTTGCTCATGATTATGTGTCTGTTTCACTGTGGAAACCTCACATCCTCCTCCCTGTCTCATGATCACTGTCATCCCATAGTGAGTGTGTTTGGTGCTGAGGTCTGAGGCCATCTGTGTCAGCAAGACACTTGTGTTCAGGAGGATGCAGGAGTAAATACTACTAAGTAAATCTTTACTTCAGGACATTCTTGAAAAACAGTTGTCCAGAGAAACACTGGCTGCTTTGAGCTCTCAATTTTCACCCACGCAAGTTGTTTTATTATCAAAAACTGATCATCATACCCTTTCCCCTCATATCCTCACCAACAATTATTGTTGCTTATATTCTCCATGATTGCCATTCTAAATGGAGTGAGATGAAATCTTAGAATGTTTTGATTTACATTTCTTTAATTGCTAGAGACATTGGATTTTTTTCATATACTTTTAATCAATTGTATTTCTTCTGTGACGTGTCTAGTTCTTTAGCTATTTATTGTTTGGGTTATTTGGTTTTGTTTGTTTGTTTTGTTTCGTTTTTCTTTTTGTGTTAAGTTTTTTTAGTTAATTAGGTGCAACCATTATGAAAAGATGTATGGGGATTCCTCAGAAAACTTGAAATGGAACTACCATTTCACCTAGCTTTCTCACTCCTTGGTTTATACAAAAGGACATAAAATCAGCATACCTCAGTAATGCAGCCCCACCAATGTTTATATCAGGTCAATTCACAATAGCTAAACTATGGAATCAACCTAGGTTCCCTTCAACAATTGATCGATAAAGAAGATATAGCAAATATATGCAATGCAATATTACTCAGCATTGGAGAAGAATGAAATTATGGCATTTGCTTGAAAATGGATGGAGCTGAAGAATATCATGGTAAGCAAAATAAAGCAATCCTTTTTGATAATGTTAATTCTTTCTGTCCAAAAGCAAGATAGATATTTCTGTATCTTCTATGATTTCTTTCTTTAGGGTTCTGTAGTTTTCATTGTATACGTCTTTTACTTTTTTCTTTGATTCCCAATCATCTTATTTTATTTTGAAGTTTATACAAATAGGGTAGTTTTCCTCATTTCAATCTCAGAGGATTTGTCACTGGTATACAGAAGTGCCTTTGACTTATGGGTGTTGATTTTATATTCTGCTATTTTGCTGAATTCATTTACTAGTTCTAGAAGTTTTCTCGTGCAGCTTTTTGGGTCTTCTAAGTATAGGATCATATTGTCAGCTAATAGTACTAATTTAAGTTCTTTTTTCATATACATATCCCTTTTATTTCTTCCATCTGTCTAATTGTTCTGCCCAGTGTTTCAAGAACTATGTTGAAATAGAAGAACAAAAGCCAAATGTTTTCTCTGATAAGTGGATGCTGATCTCTTAAGAGGGAGTGGGAGAAAAGAATGAAGTAACTTTGGATTGGGCAGAGGAGAGTGGAGGGGGTGTGGAGCTGGGAAGGATGGTGGAATAAGACAGACATTATTACCTTGTAAACATTAATGATTTTGTTACTGATGTGTCTCTGCACCAGGTATATCCAGAGGAACGAGAAGTTGTGCTCCATTTGTGTACAAAGTGTCAAAATGTATTCTCCTGTTATGTAAAACTAATTGGGACCATTTTTTAAAAATTTAATAGCATTGAAAGGCTAGCCATAGATTAGGGCTGAATCCCATGATCATTCACACATTCTGGTTTCTTGATCTCTTTCATGGACCTGTCTTTGCTTCATTTGGTGCTATTTTTCCCTCCTCCTAGGGGAGTACAGTATGAAATTATCTACGTCCCTGTCCCAGACTGTATCTCCACAAGGACAAACATGTACTTGCTTTTATGCTACACAAAGTTTAGTTTTGATCAGATTTAGGAGGCATGTGAGCATTTCTTCTTGGGTGTAAGAATATGGTGGTCCTTGCTCTCCCCTAAGTCCCATGTGCACACTTCTTAATTGTATGAGCTGTTGGACAAACTTGTCCTCAGACACTGAGAACTGCTTTGGTCAGGTCAGCATGTGTCATGCTGTCCATGACATCCTACAGGCTCACAATCTTTTGTTTTCTCAGTCAAGGCCAACCTGTCAAAGGAGGTCCTTTTCCTGACACACTCTGTTCAAATGCAGGGAAGAGAGTGTGAGTGTCTAATGCAGAAACCAGGTTCTCTAGAGACACTGTCCATCCAGAAAACTGTGAACTATTTGCTTCATGGTTACGGATAGAAGTGATATGACTTTCAATTTAAAATAAAAAAAAATTATTATTTTTTCTTTTTCTTTTGGTACTGCAGTTTGAACCCAGGGCGGTTTCACCCCTGAGCAACAAATTCAGCCCTTCTTTTAATTTTTCATTTAGAAATAAGTCGCTTAGGGCCTCCCTAAGTTACTGAGGCTGGCTTTAAACTTGGAATCCACCTGCCTCTGTCTCCTGGTTTACTGGGGTTACAGGCATGTACCACCTCACCTGGCTTTAACAAATCCATTGGGATAACTCAATTTCCAGTCAGTATCTCCACTCTAATTCCATAGCTTGGATGTAGTGGGAAACCAGCTGAGTGAGTGGAGACCAAGGTCATGCCCGTGGCTCAGTGAGTGGTACACAGAATAACACTGGGCAGGTGTTTCCTGTCCCACGTACCCTTCTGTGTCACCATGAGTCACTGCCAGCTGCTCCTACTGCCATGTGCTGTGGTACAGAAGTAGTCTCATCTGTGACCTGATTCCTGCTGGTGGACAGGTGGCTGGGTTTTCTATGTTGAAACCTGAAATCAGACCAAGGATAGTGTATGTCATTTGCTATCATCATAATTGACAAGTAAAGGAGCCTGGCATGGTTTCTGCTGGTACTAATGTCCATACTTATGCCCCAATTTGCCTTTAGAGCAGTGTTACTAGCTGTCTTACTGATGGCCAGATACTCAGGATGGCTGAGTCAGGTCAGAGGAGGCCAAGGTGACTCCACAGAGAGAAAAGGAGAGGTGGGATTAACATTGAGAAAGATTTCCAAAGGATTTTCTGCCTGCCTAGTCCAGGCTCACTTCAAGGATGCTCTTGGCTTTCTGGTAGCCCCCTCCCTTCAGTGTAAGTCCAGTGTCCCATGGGCTGACTGGAGGGTGGTGTCATTGACCATGTGAGCAGCAGCCCCTCTCTTCTGGCAGCTATGGCCCCTCAGACTCACAGCAACCAGTAAGCAAGTGTGGGTATAAAATCCTGAGGATCCTGCCCCCCAAAGGCAGAGCCATGCTGAGCTGAGAGCCAGCTCCAGGTTGATCCCAGAACTCTGGGCTCCATGGGTCGGTTCCTTGAGGAAGAACTTGTGCAGTAACAGAGAAGCCCGAGAAGGAGGGGTGTGCAGACCAGGGTGGAGGTTCCCCTGAGTCTGCCTCCTGAGGCCTCGGCTGGGCTGGCTTGTCACGTCTTCTCTTGTTCCAATCTAAGAGATTTCTGTCCATCATGCAAATTATCCTTAGCTGCAGGCTGATTCTGGAGGAGATTTTTGATAAGCAGCACTTATCCACAGGGGACAGGGAGAGGAGGGACAGCCCTTCACACTCACCCTCAGCCCCTAGGATGATTCTGCATGGTGTGGTCTCCTAGCTTCTGTTGACAAATGCTGCCCAGACTGTGACTTCTTAGATGGACTCTGTGCTCAGGAGGGCCTGGAGGTCATTGGGATTATCAGGAGATTGAAGCACATGCAGGTAGGAGGACACCTGCATGACCCAGGTGCTCTTTGTTCCAGTGCAACAAGCTCTTATAAGAAATATTCATGATCGTTTTTGTATAACAGTATTCTGAAACAGAGGTCATATAAATGTGTATTACCATCTGAAGCAAGGTAGATACATTTTTATAAAGAATACTTCTGAGTAGTTATCCTGGGGTCTGATCTTCAGAGAACAGTGGGTGAGATCAGCATCTTTTTGGCTAGGAGAATGGCAACCAGCATGTTTTTTTCTCCTGGTTGATATTTTTCTATCTCTTCTTCCCTGCCCCACCCCCTGCAATTCATCTATACTCCCCTCTTCTTCACTATGTAATATAATAGTAATGTTGCAATCTTTAGTAATTAATTTCTCAACAACTTCCAGATCATTACTATGATTTTATACTTGGGGTTAGAGGAACTGTGAAAAACAGTTTTAACTAGTTTTTGTTTCTCATAAGGTTGATTAGTATATGGTTTGTTCTGAAGTGCTTGTATAAACAGGGTTTAATGTTTATACCACTCTCTCATGTGGTGCTGATTGTGAGAAGAGAAGAGGACACACATTGAGTGTAGTAAGTATGAACAAATGGATATTCTCCCAACCAGGTTCTCTTAAGAGAAAGCAGCTCATGAAATAGTTCCTTGTATAAAAGTAGAAGCAATAATCATCCCAGAAGATGAATAGACATATAAGTGAAAAAGTAAAGTATCAAACAATCTCCAAATAGCTCACAACACTGATCAACAACTGATCCCATTGACATCACAGTTAAGGAAATGATGAAGAAAGAATTTAGAAAGTTTGTACTTAAAATGTTCAGTGACTTAAAAGATTTAAGGAATGAACTAGAGATGAAATACAGGAAGTGAATGATCATTTAAATAAAAAGAGAGATTCTTAAAAAGAACCAAATGGAAATCCTGGAAATTAAAGACTCAATAAATCATTTTTGAAGGCAGAATGTCAGGCTTTGAAGATAAAGTATATAATACTGAATATAGAGTCAAAAATAAAGAAAAGATATTAAGTAACCCTGACCAGAATATTGAAGAAATCTGAGATAACATTAAGAGACCAAATCTAAGAATCTTTGGTGTTTTCAAAATACAAACTAAAGGAGTGCACAATTTTTTCAATGAAATGCTCAGAAAATTTCCCAAACCTTAGGAACAAGGAGAAAATTCAGACTTCAGTCACCCAAAAGGAGCTAAGGGAGGACTGGGGGCCCATAAAACTCATGGTAAAGTGGTGACAATGTCCAGGAGCAGGTGGCACCAGCAATGGGGCCTTGCTCAGAGCAGAGTGCCCTGGGTGTTAGCCTGCCCTTGGTTCCCTGGAAGAGGACCAGTGACCAGGTTGAGAATGGCAAAAGCAACAGAAGCAGATGCTCAAATGCTTCTCTGTATTTTTTAGCCTAAGCCAGGGGCGGCCAGGCCATGTGGCCCAAGTAGCTGGATGGGGTCAACTGCACAACATGGGAATTCTCTAAAACAGGATATGGAGGCTATTCACTAAGCAGGATAACAAAATTATCACTGTAGGTTTGGACAATGCGGGGGAAACTAGCATCTATAAAAACGTTCTTTTTTTATTTTCAAAATTATAGGTTCTCCTTAAAATTTTTCAAGAAGAAAATTATACTACATTAAAAAAGATACTTAACTCTCACAATATTAATGTAAACCATAGTTTCTTGAAACATTTGAAAACATCATAGAACATAAGCTCTTACTGACAAAAGGATGTTAGTTTTTCAATATTTTTATAATTTCTTTAGCTTTGCCCCATGTCAAGGGGAAGTCTTTTTTGTGTGTGTGATTAAAGATGTGGAGGGCAAATATCTAATCAATTTCCTTCAAATAAATATTTTTTAGTTTATATGATAAATTTGGAAGACAAAGGCCAGTTTTCAATCTTCATTTTCTATTGTCTGAGCTTCCATTTCACTTATTCTCTTTTTGGCTGTGGTGTCAAAATATGGTTACAGGAGAAGTTTAGCTTCAAAATGGTCACACTGCATAAGAAGTATAATAGTCACTTGGTCTCTTGCATAAGAAGAAGACCACAGAAGCCATAAGTGTGATTTAACAATGTTTGACACATTTTAACTCAAAAAGAGTAGAAAAAGGAAACAAGAATCGGTACAACTCAAGTCAGTGTTTGCTATTTTTTTAAATTTAACATTCAAAGTTTGCTCAAATATCATCTTTTCAGCGTGGTATTCAGTGACTTCTTGATTTTTAATTGCTAATTCTCATCTACTTCCTGGGGAAATATCTGGTAGAAAAACTGAAAAAAAAATAAAGCAGACTTTTAAAAATAGTAAAAATAGTGGAAAGTAAGGGTTTACATTGATATGAAGGGGGAAAGCATACTTCAATAGTGAGATCCACCTTTAATAATTTTATATGAATAAAATAGTACATATATACTCTACAGTAGGCAGTAAGGTAGAAGAGATAGTGATTAATGATGTACATTTCCTAATGTCGGATATTGGTGGCCAAGAATCTCTTTATTCTTCCTGGAATACTTATACTAACACTGACTTCATAATAGAATTAATGAAAGTGTAAAACTACCAAAGATCAATGAGATTTTTGGTCCTTTTAGAAGATAAGACTGATAAACTCTTAGCCAAATTAACTAAAAGAAATAGAAAGAGTCAAGTCAACACAATCATAGATGAAAAAGGAGATATCACCACAGACAATTCTGAAATTCAGAGGATCATTAGAAACTGTTGTGAAAACTTATATCAATAAATTAGAAAATCTAGAATATATTGCCAAATGCTGAGACACATATGACTGACCCAAAATGAATCATGAGTATCTGGAAAATTTGAACAGACCAAGATGAAGCAATATAATTGAAGCAGCAATTAAAGCTTTCTAACAAAGAAAACCTAGGACCAGGAGAAATCTCAGCTGAGGTCTGTAAGACTTTTAAAAAAGAACTAATGCCATTTCTCATCAAATTTTTCGATGAAATAGAAAAGGAAGGAACACTGTCAAATGTCACTCTATAAGCCAATGTCACCCTGAAAACAAAACCAGACAAAGACATATCAGACCAATATACCCAATGAAAATTGACGTGAAAATCCAAAATAACAAATTGACATGCCACATTTAAAATCACTGAGGAAGATAGTACAACATGATCAAGTGTATTTTATCCCAGGAATGTAAGGGTAGTTCAACTTATGCATATCAATAAATGCCATTCACCACATGAATTATGTGATTATTAAGTATAAGAATCATGTGATTATCCCAAGTGATGCAAGAAAACTATACAAAAAAGTCCATCACCCATTCATGTTGAAAATACTGGAGAAACCCTAGTGTTTAAAACACTAGGAATTGAAGGAAATTATTACAATACTGTAAAGGCTATATATGACAAATTCAAGGCCTACATCATACTTAGGGATAAAAACTGAAGACATTTTCTCTAAAATCAATAACAAGACAGGGTATCCACTTTCATCATTACTATACACTATAGTCCTTGAAACTATCACCAGAATAATCCAGCAAAAGAAAGAAATTAAAGGGATACAAATAGGAAAACAAATCAAGTTATCTCTGTTTGCTGTTGACACGATCCTATATTTAGAAGTCCCCAAAAACTCCACCAGAAAACTTCTAAAGTTGATAAACAAATTCAACAAAGTAGCAGGATAAAAGGTCAGCTTACATAAATTAATTGCTTTCCTCTTCTCCAGTGATGCATCTGCAGAGAGAGAAATCAGGAAAAGTATCTCATTCACAATAGCCTCACAAATACTTGGGAATAGAAACTGGGGTTAGTAGCTCAGTGGTGGAGCGCTAACCTAGCATGCATGAGGCACTGGGTTTGATCCTCAGCATCAAATACAAATATATAAAATGTATTCATTTACAACAAAAACTATTTTAAAAATACTTGGGAATAAATCTTATTCCAGCTAGCCAACCAACTTATACTGCAGACCTGCCAATTTACATATATCTCTGATGCCCAGGTACAGGCAGTGTCAGAGAACAGATAATTTGGTAAGACATTGACATCAAACTTCATATACTACAAAGATAACACTCAATATTAGCTTGACAATTTGCAAGAATTTTTTGTCTTACATTCATGCAAATTTGTTAATTATATCATGAAAATATACATTAAAGCACTTTATTGTTAATCTATATACTTGAAAGCAACTACAATCACTCCTTGAAGTCCATACAAGCTCAGTAGCTGAAAACCAGCCAGACCCCAGTGTGTTTGGAACCCTGAGATTGGTGGGGGCGGGGTGGGCAGCCTGTTCCGGGCATGTCTGCAACGAGCGCCATCTGGAGGAAACCAGCCGCCACAGCGCTTTCAGTAGCTAGGAGCAGCAAGGCTGAGATGCCTAGGGCCAGCAGGCAATCCAGCAACACTGTTGCCTCCCACTGACCCTTTCTCAGCTGCACAAGGGCTGCAGGGGAGGCTTGGGCAACCTCCGTGAGAGTAAGAAAAATGCAAGTGCAGTTCTCTGCGTGGCTTTTGAGCTAATCATTAAAGAAATTTTGAGTTTTTCTAAGACAGATGGGATCCTACTAAAGAACTTATTCTGATACCTGTTGCTGAACTAGGAAATCTGGACTGGGAATTAGCTGTGCTAGGTGATCCTTGTCAAGGATAGGAATTAAGTGTTTTTTGTTGTTGTTGTTGTTGTTGTTGTTGTTTTAGGCTCTTTTATCTCAACCTTGTTCTGAACAGATGTTCTAAAATTAATAAACATACACTTTATTCCTGGATCTACCTGTTTAGCAATAATGGGAGATCAGAAGATCAGATGCCACCCATTTTTTTCCCTGATATTGACCCCCACAGTTTTCCTCCTGGTTCTAAATTTTGTTTGACAGCAGAAGATTTTCAGGAGATTTATTCATAATGCGGTAGGTGGCACTATATTGCCACCTGTTTCTGCATAGGCACAGCTCACAATGTAATTTACTATATTGATATAATATGAAACACATACAAGCCAGGTGAATTTTGATAAATCTTGGTTCTCTGCTGTACCACTTTGAAAATTTGGCAAAGAATTATTCCATAGAATTGAGCTATGAGGATATAAACAATGTTGTTCTGCAAAATAGATTCCAGGTACAGGTGGACAAAGAATCCGTATTGTCAACATAGACTGTGAAGGATTTCTCTATTTTGAAATACTATTATGAATTTGTCTTATTTGTAGTTCATAAGCCACAATAATGGTTTTAGGATATATCATTCAGAAAAGTTTAATAAGAACAAATGCTGAGATAAACAACTCAAAATCAACTATCAGTGATTACAAGACATCAAATCAGTGGTGTCTTCTTATTCCTAATGTAAAGGTTAAATTTAAGTTTTTCTCTCCTGTTAAGTTTAAGTTTTGCTTTTCTGTAAGTTTAAGTTCTGTTTTCCTGGAACCCGAAACTTATGTTAAAAACAGTTACTTATGTCAAAATGTACCCTGACCCAACACCCCCTGACAAAACACATGATTATTCTGCAATGGTTATTTTGTAACAATCCCACTCTTGCACCCTAACTGCCATATGAGCTTCCCTGTTTAAACACTGTATAAAAACTCTGCTTAAGCTGTACTCTGGGCTCCAGTTTCTCTCAGGAGAGCTCTGGGCCCTAGCATGCTGGTCCCCCCCCCGCTCCCCCCCCAAACCCTTTCCTTTTGCATGAGACAAGTCTCTTGGTGGTCTCTTCCTCCAACGTTTGCCCGACCCTAACACTAATAATATGTAGAAAAAGTGTCTATTCACTTTAAGTTACCAATTCTTTTGTTCCTAAATAAAGTATGCAATGCAGATTTCCATTGCACAAGTAAAGATGGAGGAAATAACCTTCATATATACTTTTTCACTGAAGCCCACAATTGTCTTTCAATTGAAAAAAACTAATCTCCAGTGTCTTCATGAAACTCTCACAAGTCTGCCATTGTAATGACTGATTGTATTGAAGTCTATAATAATCGCCTTTGTATTGTTTTATATGCATTTCATATGCTATTTTTGGAAGTTTAAGATTCCGTTACATTCAACATGTGGAATTGTCATTTTATTTGCTTTCTTCCTGAGCAATCTATATATAAAATATAAATTTATTCATTTTCCTTCCAAATTATTTGATTGTATTTTTTCTGATTCACCTGAATTTAGAGAAGAATCAGCTACTTAATTTGTATGAAATATTAAAGTTAATCAGTAAAATATAATTGGGTAATTAAGTCTTTTATGCACATTAAATAGAACACTTTATGAAAGCAAACTCATCATGGATCACTTTGAAATGATCTCAACATTCTAAGTAAGACACAAAAGTCTTTTTAAAAGTAGCACTACAAGAATGGAAAATAAACATGTGCCCATTCGAAATGTATGATTTCAAACTAAAAGTGAATACACTTTGTCCAGTGTGATGTTTACAATAATGTACTTTTTAAAATTTTTGGATTACTAGGATCATGAAAGGAAGCACTTTTTTAGTTAATCATATACTAGTAAAAACTGTCATAATGTTATTAATGTGGAAAATCTTGACTATGAAATTCAGGGATCAATTATCCCCTGTGGTGTGTCCTTAAGAAGAAGGCATTCATGTCATTTCATATTAACACAATTTTGTTCCTTGATAGATGGAGCTTAAAAATTACATATGCTGCCATAAATTACTACCTTTAGCAGATCTTGATTAGGTGAAGTTTTTCTTTCTCTCTCTCTTTCTTCCTTCCTTTCTTCTTTTTTTATTTTAATGTTTGTAATTCTGTTTTCAATCTTTGGAGAGTAAAGGTGAATAATGTTTTAAACTTTTCTTGGAGAAAAGAAAGAACTTTTATTGAATATATTTATAGACGAGTATGATTGCTTTAAATTATCTCTTTGGCAGTTGGATTAGAGGGACTTAATGTGCTGGTAACATAAGTGTCATGGTTTTTATAAGAAAATTAATTGTGTATCATTAGATCTGAGGGCGGGTTCTGCATAGAGTGAGGGAGCACTTTGATCTTTATTCCTGGTATGCAGGGTAGGGTTCCAAGAAGTTAATTTGACTTGTAAATTTAGAAAAATCTGAAACCTGAGGTTTTTCAAAACAAAATAAAACTATGATATTTTTATGTCCCTCAGTACTTGGCAGGCATATATTTGGTAGAAATTCTTATCACTTATTTGAAAAAAAAACTTGAAATTAACTGCAAAATGGGAAAAAACAAACATATTTTTAAGAAAAAATAAAGAGCATATATATTTAAAAACAACCCTTGAACAGCAAGGAATGCATGCTGGTTTTGAATAATTTTAAAAATGCCTTTTATTCGCTCACTAGTGTTTTCTCAACTTGTATCAAACCAAAAGATCTTTTTCTCACTAAGTCAAAAACAGATCAAACCTGATGGATTGTTTTTGTTACCTTTTTTTTTGTTACTATTAGGTTTTATCCTTTAATAATGTTACCTACATTTTCAAATTATAGAATAAATATTAGTTAACTCCGAAGTTAGATATTTTATTTGTTTTAATTTCTCACTCATGAGTGTTGATTTTAAATGTTCTACAAATATTTGCATCACTTTTTTTCTTGTAGCTTTTCAGTTAAGATATTCTAAACTCAAAAATGTGGTATCAATGAATAATAGAAGAGTCATTGGAGGACTTACTTAATTCTGTATTTCTTAAGTTTAGTCCTAGCTGCTAAACTATGAAAGCCTCAACATTTCTTTCTTAAATTAGCTTTAACCACAAATGAATAATTTTCAAAATGATGAGGTGTTGATTTATGGGTGGCAGGACCATTCTGTCTTGGTATTTATTTTCTAGGCTGGGGCATAGACACAAAAGACAACCTGACCAAAAGGAAAATCAGGGGCAGACATCTGTTCAGTGATCATGATCCTGGATTCTAAGGGTGGTG
Source organism: Ictidomys tridecemlineatus (assembly GCF_052094955.1). Classification (NCBI taxonomy): domain Eukaryota; kingdom Metazoa; phylum Chordata; class Mammalia; order Rodentia; family Sciuridae; genus Ictidomys; species Ictidomys tridecemlineatus. The sequence continues at coordinate 128,255 of NW_027520951.1, read as the reverse complement.
ATTCTCCACCCCTTTGCCCAAGTGAATAGATCAGAGGACATAACTTATTAAGGCTGTGTTAACCATGTTTGTACTTACTGCATAGGTAAGTTCCTCCTCCCAGAATCTGGATGTCACAGCAGCATCAAGTCTAGTGAGGCAACTAGAGAAATTACACACTCATCACAGAGTGGACAAGACAAAGAAGTTGGCTATAGGTCTTCTTGTACAAAACCTGGGGATGGCTCTAGAACTAGGACCAGGTCCCTGTAACATAAAACCATCTACTCACGACATAGGGACCCTCTTCTAGCCTATGCACATAATAAAAACATCTCTGCCCTTGTGTGCATCTGAGTGTGTGCATATATGTATATGTGTGCATCATTATAAAGTGTGTGCCCAGCTGTGCCTCCCATCCTGGCCTCATGCCCTCCCCTGACCCTAGATGACCTGTAAAAATCCTGCTACAACAAAAGCAATACCTATGTTTAGCGTAATTTTCTTAGTTTGAAAGAAATGTTCTCAGTTATCCTGTCAATAGAGTCTCCTTGGGCCTCAACTATATCTACATGTATGGCTTTTTAATATTGTTTTCAAATTAAATGATATAATAATAGAAAGGGTCTCATCTCATTAATTGAAAAAAGTCTCCCCTAGATCTCAGTGAGTGAGATGATTCTTGGAGTCTTGACCTTCCTCTAGAGAAATTTGTAAAATGAGATCAACAAATAGTTGTTTTTATGTGTGGTGGGAGAACACTTCCCCCATAGAGATGGAAAGGAAGTCCCCAGTTTGAAGAAAGGACACACTGAGTTGATGCGGAAGTCCTCCACTATGCACTGCAAATGTGTGTGGTGGAGTAAAATAGTTGTAGCAGAGGTGATAATGAGGAGGAGGAAGAAGATGGTGATGGTGATGGTGATGGTGATATACACACAGTTGGCCTGCTGTGCCAGAGCAACACCTGTTCTGATGACATTGCTACTACTGCTATTGGAGGAGAGGAAAGCATCAGTCTTGATTCTTGCATAAAATGTGAAGGTGGTAAATGCACCAAAGTGTGTCACAAAAATTTCTGTAGCCCTGGATACATTAAAGAATAGCTATAGTTTATTCAATAGGCTCCACTTTCTATTAAACACAAGGCTGAGAGACAGATTTTCATACTAAGACTCAGTTACAGGAAATACACCAGTGTCCTTCCATGCATGGGACAGAAGCTACCTCTCTGTGCTGTGCAGGACAGGGTACAGCTGGCACAGTGAGGCAGCACTCCTGTCCACATTACTGCAGGTGACACGAGGCTTTTGGTGTCATCTAGAGGGAAAGGCAAGCTCTTGGTCTCCTCCATCAACAGATAGCAGCAGAGGTACTACTCCAGGTCAGAGGGTAGAGCTACCCAGGAGAGTCAAAGAGAAGGCCAGGGTGGGGGTTTAGAACAGAAGATTAAGAGTCAGGCATTGAACTGGAAGTCAGGAGAGTCCATCCTATGCCCTGGACTATAACCTGAGTCTGAGGGCCGAATCTCTGGGTCTCTCCAGGACATAGAACAAGACTCACCTAAGAAAGGCACTGGAGGAACCTGGCCTCAGGTATCAGCCTGAGTAGATTTTGTAGGGCTGAAAATCACACAAGACACAAAGCTGAGGTGCAGGTACCTTAGAAGGGATCTCTGGAAGGTAGGTGTATAAATATACCTTAATCAAATAGGATCCTTTCACTTAAACAAGTTGAGGCCCATGATCATACCTGAGGCCCTGAGGCAAATAAGATTGTAGAGCACTCTGCAGAGTCTCCTTAAGGAGGCTGTGCATCCTTCATCCAGGGAACGGACCCAACTCTCCCCTCCTCCACCTGTTACTGAACATGATCAAAGAGCCTTAAGGGATGATGTGAGTGGCCATGGAAGGAGAGGCCAGGGTTGAAGGGGAAGGCATCTCTGCCAGTTCAGCAGCAGGCTTCCTGAATGTGCCTTCAGAGCCAAAAACATCTGGATCTCCTGCTCTATGCTGTCATAATGGTCCACAAAGCTGCTGTTCCCATTAGATGGGAAGGCATATTGGAGGAGCAGAAGAGTGTGCTCACAGATGCAGGTCCATTGCTGCCCTCCACGGGTGGTCTTGGAAACACCCTGGATTGCTTCAGTGCACATCTGCTCAGCAGAAGTGTCTGCCCCGCCAAGGTCACTTCCATAGGCTCCCTCCTGGTGGTGGTGCTTCCTGGAGGTGCAGCAGCTGTGGCATCCTTTGGTGGCTTGGAGAGGTGGTAAGAGTCCAAGCTCCTTGGGATGAGGTCTGTGTCCCTGGGGACTGCTGAGTTCCTCTTGCTGGGTGTTCTCCTGGGAGCTTCAGGGAAGGCACTTTTCAGTGAGGTGCCCAGGCTTCTAGCAACTTTCAGCCCCTTCTTGCTGAGCTGGGCTCTTTGTGGCTTTTCTGCTGGCCTCCTTCCTGGTTTTCTCCAACTTACACAGCTGGATGGCCTCTTGGATGCCATCATCGCTGCTGGAGTTAGAGACCTTGTGCTGGGGGTCCAGGGTCCTGGAGCTGCTGCCCCTCCCATCAGCCCCGCAGTTCCTATTGCCCGTGCCCCTATTCTGTGCTGCCTGGGATTTGGGGACAGCAGGACTGTGCTGCCCAGGTTCTCAGCTCTGTGGTAACCTTAGGCCTGAGGCTGCTGGGTGCTGTGCTCATCTTTGCTCACTGGAAAGTTCATGGAAGACAAACTCCTAACAGGCTCCATCAGACTGTGGCAGGCAGCGCATGACAGGGGGCTCCTGGGTGGATTTCAGTGTGGATTGGGCAGAATTTTCATTGGAGTCTACTTTCTTATCTACAGACCTGTCACACTTTGGGTTTTCATGTTGTCTTTTCTCATTCAGAAATGGTTCTATTTCTGCCTGGATGCTCTGCTCAAAGGAGTCGTCACTGCTCACCCTGACTGGGGAGGCTGAGCCCTGTTTCCCACTGGCCTCCATGGGGCTTCCAGGAACATTACATGATGCCAGGGTAAGTTTGGGGGGACACAGGGCGGGCAGGGTGCCACTGTGTGGAGGTTCTGTTTTGCCTCCGCTGTCCTCCCTGCAGCCCTGCCAGGCTGGGCCCCAGTGGGCATGGGCTATTGTGCTATGGAGAGCAAGAACCAGAATCCTTGTACATAGCCCTGCACAAATGAACACTAACATGATGTTTTTATTTAACAGATGTGTCCTGGTAAATATGATTTTTGTAGCTTTTTGTAAATTAGTTATACTGCTGTAAAAAATATTTTTGGAAAATGTTGTCTTTTGATTTTGGAGGGTGTTCCTAACTGCAGCTTTCTGTGGTCCACTCAGGAGCCATTGCTAGACATGCAGTTTGATTCTTAACCTCACAGTGAGGGTCACCCTGGCTGGAACTCTGGTCAGTTGGTAGTTCAGATGCTCAAGGCTGAGGAGGCAGTGGCCGCCTTCTAGGAAGCACTAAAATGCCCTAGTGTCTGTCAGAAGCTCCCAGAACAATGCTTTTAATAAAAGACACGATGGTCCCTGGCAGCCAGAGCAGTTCCTCTTAAAATTGTAATCACAGCCTTGGATTAGTAAAATGTTTCTAAGCACAGTGACTAGAAAGCAAACTGACCAGCCAGTGTGTGCCTCTTGAGACCCCATTGAGACAGTGGCTCTCTCTGCAGCCCAGTCCTTCTGTGTCCAGTCTCCTGCAGTCACTAGGTGATTCTAACATCTACAAAAACCTCTTTTTGTAGGAGAGCTGCTGTTCTCCTCTTTTGATCATGATTCTAAGAGATCACACCGCATGTGCATTTTAACTGTCCTTTTCTTGATTTGTGCACAGAAGTGAATAAGTACAGCAATTGGGTGGTTTGTTCTACAGACAACTTGGCCAGAGCTCAGTGCTCATTTGCCTTGCATATCCCCACACCTGCCATCCAGGAGCTGCAGCCCAGTCAGGGCTCTGAGCGTTGACAGAGCCAGTGCTGTCAATGCCTCCTGCAGCCCACCTCCTGGGACAGAAAGGTGCTGGTTGTAGGCCATGGCCTCTGGTCCCCTGAGTCAAGGCCAGGTGTTGCTGCCTTGGTTTTCTTACCTTCTGCCCTGTGGTACTAAGTTATCCATGGTCACTGAGGGAACAGGGTACACTGGCCACTGATATCCTCCAGTCACCTCATGTTCTGCAACTTTAATTCAGCTGTGAGGCAGAGTCTACCATGTATCCAGAGGATGTTGTTGGTATTCTAATGTGAATGTGAGTCTTGTACACCTCCTGCACCCCTGGGTATAAACAGAAACCCAATTCTGTACCCAAGTGCAGACCCCCACCCACAGTGACCATCAGCTGGGTTAAGGTGCAGTCCTGAGTATCCCAATGTGCCTGTGATAGCTTCCTTGTGGTGCATTCACTCATTTAAATGCTTATGAGAAAAACATGTAATCCATGTTCTTTTATTTAATTTTTTGAAGAGCACTTTTAACTCTTAGAAACAAAAATCTGCTTGTTTTTCCATAAGCGCTTTTTAAAAAGATGAATAAATCAAACATCACACACACAAAAAGGGTCACAAACAGGCTACTTTTGTTGATTAAAATCTGGAGTATTTCTGCTGCTAGACTCTAAGCAGCCAAAGGGCACAGATCTTGCCACCCTCCCAGGCCCTGAGCCACGCAGGATTTACTTGGGCCAGTGCCCCTACAGGCAGTAGGATGAACTGGCTGAATATTCACCATATATACACCCTTGCTGAGCCCACATGTGTTTCCTTGTTTAGTCAAAGTGATTATTGTCAGACATGGATCTCATCTACTTCTGGTTAATGCTGTGATTGTAAGGCTTCTCTGGTTTCATGACATTATTTCTCTGATTAGAGGGATGCCTTACTACCCTCTAGAGCTTAGCTCTGTGCAACCTCAATGCTGACATAATTCCCAGAAACCATGGGGACTCAATGCATTCCTTAGGCAAGTCCGGTTTTTGGTACTTGGACTATTATGTACAACACTGAAGCAATGGGAGGGGAAAATAAGAAATTCCCAGTGACAGTTGACAGTCTACTGTGGTAAGGAGGCTCCCAAAGAGAGGAACAGACACCACCTATGAAGTTACACTAGATAATGTGAAGAATCAACAAAAGCAGGAGATTGCTTAATAAAGATAATGTCAGTTATTAACTCATTTCAAAAACAGAATGAAATTTAGCAGTGTCACATTGCAACAAAATCGCAATCAGTGGACACAAGTTAATGGGGTGACCCAGAGTGTAGGAGGACAAGGTGGGTTTTCTACTGAGTAAGATTTTATCAGTGGTCTCAGCTGCCCAGCTCCATCCTGGATAGGCTTCAGGAAGGTCAACAGCCTTACTGAGCTGGGCCTAGGGCATATGATAGCCCAGTAGGGTCAGCACAGTAGTCATGGGTCAATTCCTGGAAGGAACCTCTGACCTGGGTCCCTGGAGACTAAGACTGATTCTATGCCCAAAACAGCAGATGGAGGAAGTTGAGGCTCCAACACTCCCCCTTTGCCTTCTCTTGAACCCCAATGCTCACAAGAAGGCTCCCCAGTAGTCCCGAATCAGCTGTTCCATGAGAGGAAAAAGTTGGCATTATCACCAAGTGCTAGTTGCTCCCAGAATCATGAGAGAGCATAAGATAATTTGAGGGGACCAGGTGTGCTTTGGACATCAGGTATTTGAGCTCTGGGAAATTTCCAACTTGGCCTGGCTCCCCATCCTACTTCCATCTTTCTCTGCACAGATGACATGGTCAGTCCTGTCCCTAGTCTCACCCTTTACAGGACCCTAAATAGAACCCACCCCATACCCTGACTTAGCCCAGGCAGAGCCTCAGGATGGAATGTTAGAATGGGACCTTTATCCTCAGGCACCCTCTTGTCTCCTCTCTTACAGGCTCTGTGTCTGTCTTTGAGCTGACACAGCTGGCCTTGGTGTCAGTTGCTCTGGGACAGATGGACATCATAGTCAGCTCTGGAGACAGCTTTGCCAATGAATATGCTGGGCACTGGTACCAGCAGAAGCAGAAGCCAGGTCTGAGTCCTTTGTGGATCATCCAGCCCTTGGTGTCCACAGCTTCTTAGGTGTAAGCAGAGGCAGCACTGCCCATGGGGCCCAGGTCCCTATGTTGTAGAGCTAATTCTCCTGGTGGTAGCGCCAGTGTTTGTCAGCCTTGCCTTCAGAGTTCAGCTTCTCCTCCCAGGTAGCAACCAGCAGGTTTCAACACCTCCTGATCCATGCTAGGCCTGCAGAACAAGGAGGGTACCAACAGACACAACAGGAGTGCACAGGGGTGAGTGGACCTGTCACTGCCACCTGTTCCTCCAGAGAATGGCCCCTAGAGGCTCAAACAACAGAACCCAGAAGAGCTTAAGTCCCCAGTTCTCTGTGATCATGTCTTGAACTGAATTCTTCCACCACACTTTTCTGCCATGATGTTCACGCTTTCCTCAAGACCTAAGGAATGAAGTCAATTGTTTATGGATTGTGATGTGGGAGACCTCTGAGAATCCAAATAAATTTTTTATCTTCTAAATATTGGGGTCTTTTTCTTTTTTTTAAAGAGAGAGAGAGAGAGAGAGAGAGAGAGAGAGAGAGAGAGAGAGAGAATTTTTAATATGTATTTAGTTAGTTAGTTAGTTAGTTAGTTAGTTTTCAGCAGACACAACACCTTTGTTTGTATGTGGTACTGAGGATGGAACCTGCGCCGCACGCAGGCCAGGCGAGCGTGCTACTGCTTGAGCCACATCCCCAGCCCTGGGTCTTTTTCTTTATTCTTTCTTTTTTTTCTTTTTTTTTTTTAAATAGAATGCATTTTGACAGATTGTACACAAATTGAGCACCACTTCTTCCTCTGGCACTACATGTGGCAGAGTCCCTCCAGTAGTGTAATCATACATGTATACAGGGTAATAATGTCTGTCTCTTTCTACTGCCCTTCCCATCCCCACAGCCCCACTTCTCCCCTCAGTTCCCTCAACACAAACCAAAGTGCCTTTCTGATTCTATCTGATCCTCCCAGCCCCATTACGGATCAGCAATAGCTTATCAGAGAAAACTTTCAGCTTTTGGATTTGGGGGATTGGCTTATTTCACTTAGCATGATATTCTCTAGTTCCATCTATTTACCTGCAAATGCCATAAGTTCATTCTTCTTTTAGGTTGAATAATATTCTATAGTGTATATGTACCACATTTTCTTTCTCCATTTATCTGTTGAAGGGCATCTAGGTTGGTTCCACAGTTTAGCTACTGTGAAATGAGCCACTCTAAGCATTGATGTGGCTGCAACACTCTGGTATGCTGATTTTAAGTCCATTGGGTATAAACTGAGGAGTGGGATAGCTGGGTGCTTCTAATTCAAGTTTTCTGAGGTACCTTCATACTGCTTCACATAGTGGCTGGAACAATTTGCAGTCTCACCAGCAATATATGAATGTAAATTTTTCCCACATCCTTCATGACACTTGTTATTGACTATATTTTTGATACATTGCCAATCTGGAGTGAGATGACATCTTATAGTAGTTTTGATTTGCATTTCTTTCATTGTTAGAGATGATGAACATTTTTTCCAATGTGTGTGGATTGGTTCTATTTCTTCTTCCATGAAGTATCTATTCAGTTCCTTAGCCCATTTATTGATTGTGTTATTTGGCTTTTGGTGTTCAGGTTTTTAAGTTCTTCATATATCCTAGAGATTAGTGCTCTATCTGAGGTTTGTGTGGTAAAGGCTTTTTCCCATTCTTTAGAATCTCTCATCACGTTATTGCTTGTTTCCTTTGCTGAGAAGTTTTTAGTGTCTGTCCATCCCATTATTGATTCTTGATTTTACCTCTTGCACTTAGAAGTCTTGTTCAGGAAGTCAGGTCCTGAGCCAATGTGATGAAGATTTGAGCGAACTTTTTCTTCTATTGGATGCATGGTCTCTGTTCTACTGTCAGTCTTTGATCCACTTTCAGTTGATTTTTGTGCAGGTGAAAGATAGTGGTTGAATGTCATTTTGCTACATATGTATTTCCAGTTCTCCCAGCATTATATATTGAAGAGGTTATGTTTTCTCCAATGTATATTTTTGGCACCATTGTCTACTATGAGATAAGTATATCTATGTGGGTTCATCTCTGTGTCTTGTATTTTTGTGTTATTGTTCCACATGTGTCCTTTGGTACCAACAACATGCTGTTTTTGTTACTGTTGCTCCATAGTATAGTTTAAGTTCTGGTATTGTGATGCCTTCTGCTTCATTCTTCTTGCTGAGGATTGCTTGGTCTATTCTAGGCCTCTTAATTTTCTAAATGAACTTTATGGTTTCTTTTTCTAATTATATGAAGACTGTCATTCATTGGTAGAGATATAATGCAAATCAAAAGTACTCTAAGATTCTCACTCCCATCAGAATGGCAGCCATCAAGATTACAAACAACAATAAAAGTTGGCCAGAATGTAGGGGAAAAGGCACACTCATACATTGCTTGTGGGACTTTAATTTGGTGTAGCCAATCTAGAAGTAAGTATGGAGATTTCATGGAAACTTGCAACATAACCACCATTTGACCATGCTATCCCACTCTTTGGCTTAGAAGAAAAACAGCTTACTACAGGAACACAGACACATCAATGTTTATAGCAGCACAATTTATAATAGCTAAATTGTGGAACCAAACCAGATACCCTTCAGTAGATGAATACACAGAGAAACTTTTATTTATATACACAATGGAATATTACTCAGAACTAAAAGAGAATAAAATAATAGCATTTACAAATAAATGGGTGGAGTAGGAGAATATAATTCTAAGTGAAGTAAGCCAATCCAAAAATACCAAAGGCCAAATGCTTTTTTTGATATGAGGATTCTGACTCATAATCATGATAGCAGGGCATGGGAGGAATGGAAAAACTTTAGATAGGGCAAAGGGAAAGGAGGGGAATGGAGAGGGCATAGGGGTACAAATGGTGGTGGGATGAGTTAGACATCATTACCCTAAGTACATATAGGAAGACATGAATGGTGTGGAAATATTTTTTGTACAACCAGAGAGTTGAAAAATGGTGCTCTCTACGTCTAATATGAAAGGAATTGCATTCTGCCATCATATATAACAAATTAAAATAAATAAATATTTTAATAGAAAAGTGAATAAATAAACAGGGGGAGGCCATCCACCTTATTTTCATGAAATTAAGAAATAAAGCCCACAGCAGCCATGGCAGTGGAATTTGGCGACCATGCCAGTGGCTTTCTCCACAAGGAGGTGGTCCAATTCATTAACAATGAAGCTCTCCTGAACAGTGGTGGCCCAGAGTTCTCCATGGCCTTTCGCTCTCATTCCTGGAACAAGGTAGAGGAGTGGCTTCGCACTGTGGTGGTGGAATCTCAGGTGCCTCGAGACCTCAGAGGGAATGCACCTGAAGTGCCCTTGCCCTGGGCGTGCAAGCAGTGGCCAGGCAGCAGGAGCAGCAGGGGCGTCGTGCCTTTCTGCTGCAGGATCAACTGGAGGAAGGTGAGGCGTCTTGCTGGGCTTTGGTGTCTGAGCTGCAGCGGCTGTATGAGGACCGTGATGATGCTATTACTCAGCTGCACTTCACTCAGGTTGTCTTGCAACAGGCAATGGATGAGTGTGAAGTGCTATGAGAGAGGCTACTTCAAGCTGAGAGGTCAGTCTTGGAAGATCCATTGCCCTCAAAGGTTGTACCTGTTATGGGAGCCCAACAGCATGGTGCTGTGGCATGGTCCCTGGAAGAAGAGGAGCAGGCAGAGGTGGTAGTGCCTGGAGCAAAGGGCATGCCACATTTGGAGGCCCAGATGCCAGCCCCAGCACCTTTGCTTTATGTGCCAGGACACTCATGTCCTTGGCTCCAGGCAATGCAACCCCATGTGAAAATGTATGTGCCCCATTCAGTGCCAATCCCAGTGGGATGCCCATACTCAACATCTCTACAAGCCCCTGTAGTAATGGAATCAGAATCAGCAGGAGCAACAGCCCCAGCAGTGGCAGCAGTTGCACCCCAGGTGCCTAGTCTAGTGACCTATCCACCGGCTTGTGGGCTCCAGTGGAGTGCCGGGAGAGAATGGCTCTTCAATGTGTCCAGATACCGGTGTGTCCAGAGTTCCCCGAGTTGCCTTGTCCAGAGTTGGCTGAGTTGCTGGGGCCAGGCAGAATATCCTGAGAACCACCCAGGCATATGCAACCTGGGAGATAGAAAAAGCCCCAAGCAAAAAGAAGGTCCTGAAGGTCCACAGGGAAAGACTTCCCTGAGGGAAAGCATAAGCCAAAGCCAAAAAGAGGGTCAGGAGAGACCCCAGGGGAAAGACCCCATGTAGGAGAGCATTAGCCTTTGCCTGGTGCTTTTAATTTAAAAGGAAAAACTGTCGTTGGAATTTTAATAGGAATTGCATTAAATCTTTGAAAAAGTTTTGGTAGTATGGCCATTTTGGCTATATTAATTCTGCCTATCCAAGAGCATGAGAAATCTTTCCATCTTCTAAGATCTTTTTCAATTTTTTTCCTTAGTGTTCTATAGTTTTCATTGTAGAGGTCTTGTACTTCTTTTGTTAGATTGATTCCCAAGTATTCCACTTATTTGAGTCTAGAGTCAATGGGGAAGTTTTCCTACTTTCTCTTGCTGTGGATAAATCGCTTATATATAGAAATGCATTTGATTCATGGGTATTGATTTTATATCCTAATTTGATGAATGTATTTATTGGTTCTAGAAGCTTTCTGGAGGAATTTTTTGGATCTTCTAAATATAGAAGTATGTCATCAGCAAATAGTGATGATTTGAGTTCTTATTCTATGCAAATCACTTTAATTACATTCATCTGTCTGATTGCTCTGACTAGAGTTTCAAAAAGGGCATCCCTGTCTTGTTTCTGTCCTTAGAGGGAATGTTTTCTCTTTTTCTCATTTAGTAATAATATGGGCCTTGGATTTAGCATAGATAGCTTTTACAACGTGAAGGCATTGCATACATTGTTTGTATAGACCTCACCATGTGCATGTTCAACCATGAGTTTTTGTGGTATGAGATGACAGGATAGGATGAGAAGCAAAAGAATGAATTCCACAGCAGGAGTCATGGAAGAGGAAGATTAATTCAAATGACTGGATTAAATCCTACTAAATAGAAAATAGATTTGTTTTCAAATTTAAAATAAGGGGGATGTGATCTTAAAATTTCTCCTTCCTGAAAATTTCTTTAACTCCTAAAGGATAATACTTTGTATATATTTTCATTCTGAATCAAAAAGACGTTTTAATTTTTTCTATCTACAAATGTTTGGAGGTTCAGAAAGATTGAGACATGTGTAGGTTTAGAATTAAAAGCCAAGAATGAAATCTTCTTTGATTCTCAAAACTATAGCTATGCGTCCCTTTCATCCCATGATTTTTTGATCAATGAAATAATTTTGGGAGTAAATCCTTTTTTCCTAATTTAACTTATTTTCATAAACAAGAAATATTAATATGTGGGACTAGGTTTCAGTTTTTGAAGCAATTCACAAACTATTCAACAACACACTTGGACATGAAAATACACTTACTATGAGAACAGTAGCAGCTCAGAATGTAGCATGTGCTCACAACTAAAGTTCCATGTTGTCCAGTCACTGTGGTAATTTAGGATGCACATCTTACCTTCCATTTCCACTCAGTTGATGTGGTGAGCGAGGTGCTGTCAGTTAAGGTTGGAGAAGACTAGGGAGGTTTTGAGTTCTTGGTCGACCATGGGAAATCTAAACTGCTGCGGGGAAGGTATGTTGTCAGTGATATTTTCAAGGCTGTTTCTTCAAAGGGCAGTTAATGTTTACTGAATATATTTTCCTCTTGATTTTTTCATCTTCAACACTGAATCTTCTCTCCTGAGATTAAAGTATTTGGTGATATTGTTTTATCACTCAATTCATATATTTGCTTGTTCTATTGACCTGGTTACTGAAAATGTTTTTCTAAATTTAGAAAATGAACCATTCCTAATGCCAATAACATGTGTGCTCTTAAAGTGAATTACAGGAGGAGGACACCCACCTTGCTTTCATGAGATGAAGAAATAAAGTGAGAGAGAGAAAGGCAATATACATCCCATGACAGGGCAATTAGAAACCAAACCCATCTCAATGTATATGAACATCTAAAAAGAATGTTAGAGAAGTCTAAATCAAGACATTTGTAAAAGAAAAGAGGACTGAGATTTCAGGAAAAGTTTTCAATTGGTTGATGACTACAGGATCCCAGGTGTTTGGGGACTACTGGGAAGGAGGCAAAAAGGACAGTGCCTTGAGGTAGGTCAGTGGAGTGGATGTCTGATAATGGAGGAAATGAGGGCCTCAGTGGTCTACAGGGGCAGGATCCATTGGTGGAGGTTCACAGGTTAGAGTTAGTGGTGGTTCCATCTAGGCAGATAAGTCTCTGGCCCCTGGCCATGCAGGATCTAGGAAAAGGCTTGGAAAGCCAGGATCAGGAATATACTTAATCAGAGCTGGTGCATCTGGAGAAATGACATTTCAACCAGGCGTTGTCTGACTGCTCAGATGATGGCTCAGATTATTAGACTGCAGACATGGGGCAGGCCAGCTTCTGACATAGAAACAACAAAGCATCAGCCCAGAGTATCCATTTCCCTGATTAATCCTCACTAACAGGCCATCCAGGTGGGAAAAGCACAAGGAAACTTCATTCTGGGCACAGCCATCAAGTGGCAGTTGGTTTAGAATGTCCTAAGTTCTCAAAACAGTTGGTGAGCCCCAGAGAACTCTGATGATTTAGATGGTCAACTGCTCATCAGGAAGGCTCACTGGGAGGCAGCTGGCACTGAGACGACCCTGGGGGAGGATGGCTACAAGTATGGACTCTACCATTGACCTTCAGATAGGCTTCATTTGCATGAAATCATCATTTTAAAGTCAGTAATTGTAATGAAGAGACAGGAGCCCAGGTTATGACTTGAACATTTTTCATGGTGTCTGCTACTGAAACCTCATGCCAAAGAGGCCTGAAGGAAGGAGTATTTGAAAAGAACTGAGAAGAGTTCTGGCTTCCTGGTTCTAGGATATATGCTAGAGGACTCAATTGCTCAGGGATTACTTGTCCCAGGTAAATAGCTACATTCCTGTCCCACATCCACTGCTCATCATTCTTGTGAATCTGGGCAAGTCACATAAAATCTCTAAATTACAAACACCTAAACTCAAAATTGTGGTGGACAGACTCTGCTCCACCCATCTCTTTAGGCTGATATGGAGTCACAGGAGGTCACAGATATTCTCCATGAGCTTTACAGATATCCATCTGTAAAGAATGAGGAATAGACTTTCTTTACCCATTGCCCTGGAGGATGACCTCTGTTTGTCACCTCTCTGTTCAAACACTGTCAACAATTGAGCTTATTTTTCCACACATTTAATGAGGTGTCCTATTTAATGACAGGACACATTAGCAGCCATATGAAGCACCAGTCCTCTTAAGGATGCGTGGATGTGATCATTGTCAGCATTACGTGGATCAGATGCACACTTTTTGCAAACAATTGGGAAGGGGTTTATTTAACTGCACAGGTATTTAATTTTTGAGGTAGGATTTAAACAAAAGCCACATACATAACCACAGCCTCTGCTGATGGTCACTGTTTCCTCTGCCTTTCTATGATTCCCCCTTAGTAATTCTTTTTGACCACACAATATTGTGTTGATTTGTAGACCTCACACATTGCAATGTTATCCTAAAGCTCAATCTGACTCAGGTGCTTTGCTGCCCCAATGGTGAAAAATGAACTCAGTAGTGTGAAATCTAATAACATTCAAATCCCTCCTTCAAAATTTATTAAACATAATTTTTGTTATTTTTAAAAAATTTTATTAGTTATTCGTTGACCTTTATTTATTTATTTATTTATTTAAATGTGGTGCTCGGAATCAAACTCCATGCCTCACACATGCAAGGCAAGCACTCTCCAAATGAGCCACAACCTGAGACTCAGATTTTATTATTTTTAACTCTGTTAACAGACTGCAAAAAAAATACATCAGAACTTTTTTTTCTAATATTCAACTGTAACATTGTCTCCCCTGCTCTGCTAACTAATACTCTACTCTCAACTTCTATGATCAATTTTTCAGTTTCCACAAAAGAGTGATATTATACAGCATTTATCTTTGTGTCCCAGACCTGTTTCTGATAACATAATTATCACCTCTTGTTGTTGAAAATGACAGAGCAAAAAAATACAAGAAATATTTAAGTTTCTGGGCATGCTATTAGTGTATAAATATATGCTTGAATTCAAAGCTCAAATTATACCCCCAGATATTTACAATGATCATTTATCAATTAAAACTGGTTGAACTGTTATTTGAATTATTATTGATGACCCTGTGTTTTCTTGCTAGCATCTTGTCAACAGCTCTGTTTTATCACATTTCCCAGGCTGTTGCCTCCCATGTTGGAAGAAACCCCCAAAGTCAGAAGACTTACGCAGGCCTTGGTCCAGAGGAGTCCGCCTCTGGCCACCAAACAGTGTTGTGCCAAATGAAAAGTCCAACAAAGGTACTGTGGAAATCTTGAAATTGTGTCCATTCTGCAATAATGATTCTAGTTGATTCAGAGTTCCAATTCTTCTTTTATTTAACATGTACAAATTTACATGCTTTGAGTCTTTCAGCAGTGCTATAGCTCCAGAAGTAAAGATCTAGTTACCTTTTAATTTTGTGCACTTGGTTCTTTCAACTGTTGATGGACATCTGGGTTGATCATACAATGTATTTATGGTGAATGCTACAAACATTGAAGTGATTGTATCATTATAGTATGCTGACTTGTAGTTCTATAGAATAAGCAGGGAGGGAGTGTAATAGCTGAGTCCTATGAGTTCCACTCTTGGGCTTTTCAGGAATCTGCACATTGCTTTCCAGAGTTGTCATAATAATTTACAGACCCACCAACATTGTGTCAGTGTACCTTCTTTCTCCTCTCCTTCCTGGTATTTCTATGCTTATCCAGTTTTCCCAGCACTATTGGTTTAAACCATAATCTCCTCTCTAACATATATTTTGGTGCTGTTGTCTGGTATCAGGTGGATGTAAGTATCAGGTGGGTTGTCTCTGTGTGGTATATTCTATTCAAGGATCTTCATATCTATTTTCAGTTCAATAAGATACTGTTTTTGCTACTCATCTCTGTAGTAAAATATAAGATTGGTTATTATATTTTCTTGCTCAGAATTGCTTTGCCAAATAATTGTTATTATTATTATAAAATAATAATAAATATAATAATTAATATAATATTATTATTATTACTGTTGTTATCATCATCGTCATCTGAAATGAATTTCAGGGTTGGTTTTTCAATACTGTAAGGAATATTATTGTAGTTTAAAGGAGATTGTATTGAATTCATTGAACCTGGATATTGCTGTTGATATTATGGCCACTTTGACAATATTAATTCTGCCTATCCAAGAACACAGAACTTCTTTGCCCCTTCTGAGGTCTTCTTCCATTTCTTTTTCAGTGTTCTATACTTTTTGTTGTAGAGATCTTACATCCTGTTTGGTAGATTTATTCCCAGGGCCTTTTTTATATTACTATAAAATAAATGGTTTTCTTGAATTCTATATCAGTTTCATCAATGTTGGAGTATAGTGACAATATTGATTTATTTGTGTTGATCTTTTATCCTGCTACATTGCTAAATTTATTAATTCTAGAATTCTTCTGGTGAAAATTTCTGGGCCTTCTAAATATAGAACCATGTCACCAGGTAATGAGGACCATTTGAATTTTTCTTATTGTATCCTACTTTTGCCTGATTGTGCTGACATTTCTTCAGAAAAATACATTGAATAAAATTGGCAAAAGTAGACATTCTTGTTCTTAATATTTAAGGAACACCGTTCATTTTTATCTCTGTTCAGTGTGATGTTGGCTTTGGATTTCTCATATATGGCTTTTATAATATTGAAACTAAGTTCCTTCTATTCCAGGTTTCTCCTTTGGTTTTGAAATGAATTGTTTCTCCTTTTTAATCATTAGCTTTTCTACATCTATTTTATGAATCTTGTTCTTAATTCCAACTATGGGTGTGCTAGTCAGCTTCCCTCAACCCACTCTGCTGCCTGTGGAGCAACCTTTCCATGCTTCCTGGGCTTATGGTCTGGGCAGCTATTCACAGCAGCCCATTTTTACACCAGCTCCTTCAAATTCTCAATCCCCTTCAGCTGGTCCTGGGAGGCACCAGACTCAAGGAGGAAAGGACCAGAGCTTTCCTGCCCATCTCTGACTTGAGTTCCCCTGGGGAGAATGCTCTCCATGCCTTTTGCTCTAGCTCAGCAGGCAAAGCCTAGGTGCTGTGGCAGGTGCCTTTCAGGTCCATGTGTACCTACCTGCTCAGATCTCCCAGCTCCTGGCTCCTGCAGTGGCAGCATCAGCTTGGCTGTGTCAAGGTGGCTCCTGCCTTGCTCTCTTGGGACAGCAGGAATCACAGATCTCCCTTCATGTACAGTGCACAGTGCAAAGAAGCCTCTTCTTCAGCCAAGAAAACGTTGCCTCTATGATCTCAGGATTTTCACACTGAATCTGTCTGTTTTGATTCTGTGCATTTTCCCTCTTTCTGTGATCTAGCTGTGCCACTATTCCTGCTGCTGCTGCTGCTGCCACAATCAGCTTGGATCAAATGTACTTTCTTTTTTTGTCTTTGTTTAATGTAGCCAGTTTCAGATTCTCTAAGACTCCCTGAGTGTCCACTAGTGAGTTTTAGTGAAACTCCTCTTTTGCCCACCTGGGAGGAAGGAGTATTCACGCTGTTTGCATTACAGGTTGTGGGGCTGCAAGAAATAAAGGTTCTCTCTATCTTAAATTTGCTTCTGTCTTGTAATGTATTATTTCTTTTGCTTGAGTTTTTGACTTTATATGCCTGTATGATTTTTTTCCATTCACGATTAAGTTTTGGTGACTTCCTTTATTTCCTCTCTCACTGAGAAGCAGTCTTCTTGCCTTCTAAGTCTGGCACTGAAGAACTGTCGTGGGTGCATCCTTCCTCCAATTTGCCAACTTCTCTTCTCCTGACAGCAAATTTGCACAATTTCTGAACATGCCAAGGAATGTTTGGGGCCAAAATGTATTTTATCTTGATGATTACCTCATGTTAACTTGAAAACAAATTTTATTCTCTCACTGTTGTATGAAGTATTTGTACAAATGTCAAATAGATCTATGTGATTGATAATGGTTTTGGTAAATTCCTAGGGTTGCCATGTCTAACTACCAGCTTTCATGGGTTGAAGTGATGCAAGTGTACTGTCTTAGAGCTCTATTCCCTAGGAATCCCACATTGACCTGTTAGCAGAAACATGCTACTTCTGAAAACTTTAAGGAAGGATTTTTTCTGCCCATTCTTAACTGTTACTGGTTTGGTGGCCATCCTTGATCTGCTTGGTTTTCAACTGCAGCACTTTACTCTCTGCTTGCATCATCACATGGCATTAGTCTCTCATGAATGTGCCCCATCTTCATGAGAACAGATGCCCTATTTGGGGAATGGGTCCACCCTGTTCAAAGAGGAAACTTTAATTGCTAAGATCACAATGACTCTCATTTCAAACCCAGTAAAATTTGGAGGTACTGTTTAAGTTCTAAATTAACCATGTTTAGAACTTAAACATGTATTTGCGTGGAAGTAATTTGACCCATAACAGAAATGATTGATTCAAAAGTATACTTTTTCTTTACTTCCTGATGGATCTGTCAAGTGTTATAAAGGAATGCTGAAACCTTCTAGTGTAACAGTAGAATATTTAATTTCTCATTGTAGTTCCTTCAATTTTTTGTCTATTTTGTTTTGTTTCCTGGTATGCTCCTTCTCTTGCCATTCAGAAACAATCATGTCCCAGGAGTAATTAAGCCTGTGTGTGTTAAACAACCATCTCCATACACTCTAGACACAGGTCCACAGTTAAGAAGCCCCTGGAGTGTTTCTTCAGCAAACCAATATACAGACAGTTACTCTATATTTCCCTAGATTGCTATAAAGTCATAATGGAGGTGGTATCCATTGATTTGGGAGGAGACCAACAAAATTATATTGCTGAGGTAATGTGACCCTTCTTTGTCTAAGATATAAATGTTGTTTTATTACTTTTTATTCAAATTCCTGCATGAAAATATGACAGTGTTCATTGTAGGTGACTCATAGGTAGTGGAATTACAACTGCTCATCTATTCCCTATGAGAATGATTCAAGATGACATTCACATATGAGAACAACCATTGTCAAATGATTGTAGTGAGCATTTTCTTTTTTTTATTTTTTTTTTATTGGTTGTTCAAATCATTACAAGGCTCTTGACATATCATATTTCAAACATTAGTTTCAAGTGAGGTATGAACTCCCATTTTTACCCCAAATACATATTGCAGAATCACATCAGTTACACATACACATTTTTACATAATGCTATACTAGTAACTGTTGTATTCTGCTATCTTTCCTATCCTCTACTATCCCCCCTCCCCCCCATTTCTCTTTTATCACGTCTACTGTAATTCGTTTCTCTCCTTGTTTTTTCCCCCCTTTCCCCTCACAACCTCTTATATGTAGTTTTTTATAACAATGAGAGTCTCTTTCCATTTCCATGCAATTCCCCTTTTGTCTCCCTTTCCCTCCCACCTCGTGTCTCTGTTTAATGTTAATATTTTCTTCCTGCTCTTCCTCCCTGCTCTATTCTTAGTTGCTCTCATTATATCAAAGAAGACATCTGGTATTTGTTTTTTAGGGATTGGCTAGCTTCACTAAGCATAATCTGTTCTAGTGCCATCCATTTCCCTGCGAATTCCATGATTTTGTCATTTTTAATGCAGAATAATACTCCATGGTATATAAATGCGACATTTTTTTAATCCATTCATCCATTGAAGGGCATCTGGGTTGGTTCCACAGTCTAGCTATTGTGAATTGTGCTGCTGTGAACATCGATGTGGCAGAATCCCTGTAGTACGCTCTTTTAAGGTCTTCAGGGAATAGTCCGAGAAGGGCAATAGCTGGATCAAATGTTGGTTCCATTCCCAGCTTTCCCAGGAATCTCCATACTGCTTTCCAAATTGGTCGAACCAATTTGCAGTCCCACCAGCAATGTACAAGAGTACCCTTTTCCCCACATCCTCGCCAGCACTTGTTGTTGTTTGACTTCCTAATGGCTGCCAATCTTACTGGAGTGAGATGGTATCTTAGGGTGGTTTTGATTTGCATTTCTCTGACTGCTAGAGATGGTGAGCATTTTTTCATGTACTTGTTGATTGATTGTATGTCCTCCTCTGAGAAGTGTCTGTTCAGGTCATTGGCCCATTTGTTGATTGGGTTATTTGTTTTCTTATTGTCTAATTTTTTGAGTTCTTTGTATACTCTGGATATTAGGGCTCTATCTGAAGTGTGAGGGGTAAATATTTGTTCCCATGATGTAGGCTCCCTATTTACTTCTCTAATTGTTTCTCTTGCTGAGAAAAAACTTTTTAGTTTAAGTAAGTCCCATGTGTTGATTCTTGCCATAAACTCTTGTGCTATGGGTGTCCTGTTAAGGAATTTGGAGCCCGACCCCACAATATCTAGATCAGAACCAACTTTTTCTTCTATCATATGCAGAGTCTCTGATTTGATATCCAGGTCCTTGATCCATTTTGAGTTAACTTTTGTGTATGGTGAGAGGAGGGGATTCAGTTTCATTTTGTTGCATATGGATTTCCAGTTTTCCCAACACCATTTGTTGAAGATGCTATCCTTCCTCCATTGCATGCTTTTAGCCCCTTTATCAAATATAAGATAGTTGTAACTTTGTGGATTAGTCTCTGTGTCCTCTATTCTATACCATTGGTCCACCCACCTGTTCTGGTACCAGTACCATGCTGTTTTTGTTACTATTGCTCTGTAATATAGTTTGAAGTCTGGTATTGCTATACTACCTGATTCACACTTCCTGCTTAGAATTGCTTTTTCTATTCTGGGTCTTTTATTTTTCTATATGAATTTCATGATTGCTTTGTCTATTTCTACAAGCAATGCTATTGGGATTTTGATTGGCATTGCATTAAACCTATAGAGAACTTTTGGTAATATCGCCATTTTGATGATGTTAGTTCTGCCTATCCATGAACAGGGTATATTTTTCCATCTCCTAAGATCTTCTTCTACTTCTCTTTTTAGAGTTCTGTAGTTTTCATTATATAAATCTTTCACCTCTTTTGTTAGGTTGATTCCCAAGTGTTTTATTTTTTTTGAGGATATCGTGAATGGAGTGTTTTCCCTTATTTCCATTTCAGAAGTTTTGTCGCTGATATACAGAAATGCCTTTGATTTGTGTGTGTTGATTTTATATCCTGCCACTTTGCTGAATTCATTTATTAGTTCTGGTAGTTTTTTTGTAGACCCTTTTGGGTCTTCTAGATATATAATCATGTCATCCGCAAATAGTGATAATTTAAGCTCTTCTTTTCCAATTTTTATGCCTTTAATTTCTTTCGTTTGTCTAATTGCTCTGGCCAGTGTTTCGAGAACTATATTGAATAGAAGTGGTGATAGAGGACATCCCTGCCTTGTTCCAGATTGTAGAGGGAATGCCTTCAATTTTTCTCCATTCAGAATGATGCTAGCCTGGGGCTTAGCATAGATAGCTTTTACAATGTCAAGGTAAGTTCCTGTTATCCCTAGTTTTTCTAATGTTTTGAACATAAAGGGATGCTGTACTTTGTCGAATGCTTTTTCTGCGTCTATCGAGATGATCATATGGTTCTTATTTTTAAATCTATTGATATGGTGAATAATATTTATTGATTTCCGTATATTAAACCATCCTTGCATCCCAGGGATAAATCCTACTTGATCATGGTGCACAATTTTTTTGATGTGCCTTTGTATCCGATTCGCCAGAATTTTATTGAGGATTTTTGCATCTAGGTTCATCAGAGATATTGGTCTGTAGTTTTTTTTCTTTGATGTGTCTTTGTCTGGCTTCAGAATCAATGTGATGTTGGCCTCATAGAATGAATTTGGAAGAGCTCCCTCTTTTTCTATTTCCTGGAATAACTTGAAAAGTATTGGTATTAATTCTTTTTTTTTATTGGTTGTTCATATGAATTTGGTCCTGCTACAATCTCCTTCCTTGTTACTGATATTATTTGCTTATTTCTTCTTGATTCAATTTGGGTCCCTAAATTTGTCTGTTTCTCCTAGATTTTCCAACATACTGGCTTATAGTTGCTCAACCACCCCCAACCCAATGAGCCTCTGAATTTTCTTTTTTTTTTATTGGTTGTTCACAACATTACAAAGCTATTGACATATCATGTTTCATACATTAGATTCAAGTTGGTTATGAACTCCCATTTTTACCCCAAATACAGATTGCAGAATCACATCTGTTACATATCCACATTTTTACATAATGCCCTATTAGTATCTGTTGTATTCTGCTCCCTTTCCTATCCTCTACTATCCCCCCCTCCCCTCCCATCTTGTCTCTCTACCCCATCTACTGTATTTCACTTCTCTCCTTGTTTATTTACCCATTCCCCTCGCAACCTCTTATGAGTGCTTTAGTATAACAATGAGCGTCTCCCTCCATTACCATCCAATTTCTCTTTTCTCTCCCTTTCCCTCCCACCTATTGTATCTGTTTAATGTTGATCTTTCCTTCCTGCTCTTCCTCCCTGCTCTGATCCTGGTTATTCTCATTATATCAAAGAAGACATTTGGTATTTGTTTTTTAGGGATTGGCTACCTTCACTAAGCATAATCTGCTCTAGTGCCATCCATTTCCCTGCAAAATCCATGATTTTGTCATTTTTTAGTGCTGCATAATATTCCATGGTGTATAAATGCCACATTTTTTTAATCCATTCATCTATTGAAGGGCATCTGGGTTGGTTCCACAGTCTAGCAATTGTGAAGTGTGCCGCTATGAACATCGATGTGGCAGTATCCCTGTAATAAGCTCTTTTAAGGTCTTCAGGGAATAGTCCGAGAAGGGCAATAGCTGGGTCAAATGGTGGTTCCATTCCCAGCTTTCCCAGGAATCTCCATACTGCTTTCCAAATTGGTCGAACCAATTTGCAGTCCCACCAGCAATGTACAAGAGTACCCTTTTCCCCACATCCTCGCCAGCACTTGTTGTTGTTTGAGTTCATAATGGCTGCCAATCTTACTGGAGTGAGATGGTATCTTAGGGTGGTTTTGATTTGCATTTCTCTGACTGCTAGAGAAGGTGAACATTTTTTCATATATTTGTTGGTTGATTGTATGTCCTCCTCTGAGAAGTGTCTGTTTAGGTCTTTGGCCCATTTGTTGATTGGGTTATTTGTTTTCTTATTGTTTAATTTTTTCGAGTTCTTTGTATACTCTGGATATTAGGGCTCTATCTGAAGTGTGAGGGGTAAAAATTTGTTCCCATGATGTAGGCTCCCTATTTACCTCTCTTATTGTTTCTCTTGCTGAGAAAAAACTTTTCAGTTTAAGTAAGTCCCATTTGTTGATTCTTGTTATTAACTCTTGTGCTATAGGTGTCCTGTTAAGGAATTTGGAACCCGACCCCACAATATGTAGATCGGAGCCAACTTTTTCCTCTATCAGGCGCAGAGTCTCTGTTTTGATATCTAGTTCCTTGATCCACTTTGAGTTAACTTTTGTGCATGGCGAGAGGAGGGGATTCAGATTCATTTGGTTGCAAATGGATTTCCAGTTTTCCCAGCACCATTTGTTGAAGATGCTATCCTTCCTCCATTGCATGCTTTTAGCTCCTTTATCAAATATAAGATAGTTGTAGCTTTGTGGATTAGTCTCTGTGTCCTCTATTCTGTACCATTGGTCCACCCGTCTGTTTTGGTACCAGTACCATGCTGTCTTTGTTACTATTGCTCTGTAATATAGTTTGAAATCTGGTATCGCTATACCGCCTGATAAACGCTTCCTGCTTAGAATTGCTTTTGCTATTCTGGGCCTTTTATTTTTCCATATGAATTTCATGGTTGCTTTATCTATTTCTACAAGAAATGCCGTTGGGATTTTGATTGGGATTGCATTAAACCTATAGAGAACTTTTGGTAATATCGCCATTTTGATGATGTTAGTTCTGCCTATCCATGAACAGGGTATATTTTTCCATCTTCTAAGATCTTCTTCTACTTCTCTCTTTAGGGTTTTGTAGTTTTCATTGTATAGATCTTTCACCTCTTTTGTTAGGTTGATTCCCAAGTATTTTATTTTCTTTGAGGATATTGTGAATGGAGTGTTTTTCCTCATTTCCATTTCAGAAGTTTTGTCGCTGATTTACAGAAATGCCTTTGATTTATGCGTGTTAATTTTATATCCTGCTACTTTGCTGAATTCATTTATTAGTTCTAGTAGTTTTTTGTGGACCCTTTTGGTTCTTCTAGGTATAGAATCATGTCGTCCGCAAAAAGTGATAATTTAAGTTCTTCTTTTCCTATTTTTATGCCTTTAATTTCTTTCGTCTGTCTAATTGCTCTGGCCAGTGTTTCGAGAACTATATTGAATAGAAGTGGTGATAGAGGGCATCCCTGTCTTGTTCCAGATTTTAGGGGGAATGCCTCTAATTTTTCTCCATTCAGAATGATGCTAGCCTGAGGCTTGGCATAAATAGCTTTTACAATGTCGAGGTAAGATCCTGTTATCCCTAGTTTTTCTAGTGTTTTGAACATAAAGGGATGCTGTACTTTGTCGAAAGCTTTTTCTGCGTCTATTGAGATGATCATATGGTTCTTATCTTTAAGTCGATTGATGTGGTGAATAACATTTATTGATTTCCGTACATTGAACCAGCCTTGCATACCAGGGATGAATCCTACTTGATCATGGTGTACAATTTTTTTGATGTGCCTTTGTATCCGATTCGCCAGAATTTTATTGAGGACTTTTGCATCTAAGTTCATCAGAGATATTGGTCTGTAGTTTTCTTTCTTTGAGGTGTCTTTGTCTGGTTTCGGAATCAGGGTGATGTTGGCCTCATAGAATGAATTTGGAAGAGCTCCCTCTTTTTCTATTTCCTGAAATAACTTGAAAAGTATTGGTATTAATTCTTCTTTAAAGGTTTTGTAAAACTCCGCTGTATACCCATCCGGTCCTGGGCTTTTCTTGGTTGGAAGTCTTTTGATTGCTTCTTCTATTTCATCTATTGATATTGGTCTGTTTAAGTTGTGGGTATCCTCCTGACTCATTCTGGGCAAATCATATGACTTAAGGAATTTATCAATGTCTTCACTATCCTCTATTTTATTGGAATATAGGTTTTCAAAATAATTTCTAATTGTCTTCTGTATTTCTGTTGTGTCTGTTGTAATATTGCCTTTTTCATCCCGTATGTTAGTAATTTGAGTTCTCTCTCTTCTTCTCTTCGTTAGCATGGCTAGGGGTCTGTCAATCTTATTTATTTTTTCAAAGAACCAACTTTTAGTTTTGTTAATTTTTTCAATAGTTTCTTTTGTTTCAATTTCATTGATTTCCGCTCTGATTTTAATTATTTCTTGCCTTCTGCTACATTTGCTGTTGTTTTGCTCTTCCTTTTCTAGGGCTTTGAGATGGAGTGTGAGCTCATTTATTTGTTGGTTTTTCCTTTTTTTGAGGTATGACCTCCAGGCGATGAATTTCCCTCTTAAAACTGCTTTCATTGTGTCCCATAGATTCCGATATGTTGTGTCTGTGTTTTCATTTATCTCTAAGAATTTTTTGATTTCCTTCTTTATGTCTTCTGTAACCCATTGATCATTCAGTAACATATTGTTCATTTTCCATGTGATATAGGATTTTTCCTTCCTTCTTTTATCATTGATTTCCATTTTCATTGCATCATGATCAGATAAAATGCATGGTATTATCTCCACCCCTGTATATTTACTGAGGGATGCCCTATGACATAATATATGGTCTATTTTTGAGAAGGATCCATGTGCTGTTGAAAAAAAAGTATAGCCACTTGATGTTGGATGATATATTCTATATATGTCAGTTAAGTCTAGGTTGTTGATTGTGATATTGAGTTCTATAGTTTCTTTATTCAACTTTTGTTTGGAAGATCTGTCCAATGGTGAGAGAGGTGTGTTGAAGTCACCCATAATTATTGTATTGTGGTCTATTTGATTCTTGAACTTGATGAGAATTTCTTTCATGAATGTCACAGCCCCATTATTTGGTGCATAAATATTGATGATTGTTATGTCTTGTTGGTGAATGGTTCCTTTTAACAGTATATAATGACCTTCCTTATCCCTTTTGATTAATTTAGTCTTGAAGTCAATTTTATTCGATATGAGGATGGCCACACCTGCCTGCTTGCGAGGTCCGTGTGCGTGGTATATTTTTTCCCAACCTTTCACCTTCAGCCTGTGTATGACTTTTCCAATCAGATGCGTCTCCTGGAGGCAGCATATTGTTGGGTTTGTTTTTTTAATCCATGTTACCAGCCTATGTCGCTTTATTGGAGAGTTTAAGCCATTAACGTTTAGAGTTACTATTGATGTATGGTTTGTACTTCCAGCCATGTTTGATTATTTATCTTCTTTTAGTTTGTTTCTCCTAGCTTAGCTTTCCCCCGCCCTCTGGCTTTATAGAGGCACTTCCCACTGATGGTTTTGGTTATTGTTTTTCATTTCTGCCTCATGTAATGTTTTGCTCAAGACGCTTTGCAATGCTGGTTTTCTGGCTACGAATTCTTTTAGTTTTTGTTTATCCTGAAAAATTTTTATTTCGTTGTCGTACCTGAAGCTTAATTTTGCTGGATACAAAATTCTTGGTTGGCAACCATTGTCTTTCAGTGTTTGAAATACGTTGTCCCAGGATCTTCTCACTTTTAGCGTCTATGATGAAAAATCCGTTGTTAACCTTATTGGTTTACCCCTAAATGTAATCTGCCTCTTTTCTCTTGTAGCTTTTAATATTTTCTCTTTGTTCTGTATGTTGGATATCTTCATAACAATGTGTCTTGGCGTTGGTCTACTGTGATTTTGTGTGCTTGGTGTCCTGTATGCATCTACAATTTGTATATCTGTTTCCTTTTTTATTTCTGGAAAGTTTTCTGTAATTATTTCATTCAGCAGGTTACTCATTCCCTTGGTATTAATCTCTGTGCCTTCTTCTATCCCGATGACTCGCAAATTTGGTTTTTTTATATTATCCCAAATCTCTTGGATGTTTTTTTCGTGATTTTTTACCAGCCTATCTGAGTTGGCTAGACTCCTTTCAAGATGATATATTTTGTCTTCATTATCTGACGTTCTGGCTTCTACTTGTTCCACTCTGTTGGTGATACTCTCGATTGAGTTTTTAATTTGGTTTACCGTTTCCTTCATTTCCAGAATTACATTTTGATTTTTTTTAATAATCTCTATTTCCTGATAAAGATGCTTAACTTCTTCTTTTATCTGTTTCTGTAATTCACTTTCAATGTGATCTTTAAGATTCTTTTCCATCTGTCTAAGGTGTTCCTTGAGTTCTTTATATGGCCATTTTTCTGATGACTCTAGGTCCTCCTGAATATTTAGGCTGTCCTTCATTTTTTGTACTCCTTTTCTTCCTTGCTTTTTTATGCTCATGTTACTTCTTGTTCTGTTTGACTGTTGAGTTATTGTTTATTCTTATAAATTTATTGGATGCTTAGGAGGAGAGATAATAGAAGGGAAGGGAAGAAGTCACTAAAGAGAATGAGTGTAGGCAGGTAGGGTTCCGGAAAGGGGAAGTACGAAAATTGAAAAGAAATGAAAAGACAGAAGAAAAAAGTGAAAAGAAAGAAAGAAAAGAACAAAAAATTTAAGACTTTAAAACAAAAAAAAATTATAGTGATAATAAAAAATGAAAATTAAAGTTTAAAAAATAATAGTAACCATAATAGAATAAAAAGAATTTAAAAATTGAAACCATTAATAAGAAAGTTAAAGAACAACAACTAATCAACATCAAAAAGTAAAAAAATAAAAATAAAAATAAAAATAAAAAAATAAAAAGATAAAAGAATAGAAAAATTTAAAAAAGTACTAATAATAATCATTGAAAAATAATAATAATAATTAATGCAGTCATAGAGCTCGGTTAACTTCTCTTCCAGTAGGTGGAGCTATGCCCACTGGGCCAGGCTTCTTTTCTTGATAGGTAGGAACCAATCACTGTGCCTCAGCTCTTCTTCCCAGACTGTGTGGGTCTCCAATCCTGAGTACTTAGAGCCTTCTCTTGTGGTTCCTCAATCCAGGCCCCGCTCACCTGTGACGCTTACCACACTACTGGCTACACGCTGGGTCTGCTGCTCCTGGAAGCTCTGTTTTCATGGATGCCTGGCCACACCCTTTCTGTTTGCCTCCCTCAGACCCCAAGTTTGTATGGCTTGGTGCTGAGGGCCCCAGCGAACTTGTTTGCCCTCAGGTAGTGACTCCCCTGGTATCTGGTGCAAGGGACCTCTGTTGTCAGCACTGGTGGAAAGCAATAGCTGTGAGATCTGCTCTGCAGGTCCCACGTCCCTCCTGATTCCCTGGGTCCTGCTATGGTGCTCAGTTGGTTTTTACCTCTGTGAGTTCAGGTGGGACTAGTTATTTCAGTGGGATCGTTAGTGCTGAGACACGAGAAGCAGGTGAACCAGAGCTTGCATGCCGCTGATTCATGCTCAGTGTGTGTTTTCTGAGGGGCCCAGGCTGCACGCCTTAGCTCCACATCAGCTCAGCTTTGCCTAGTGATCCTGAGCAGGCAGGCTGTGGGCCGCGCTCAGGCGCCGCGGTTGTCCGCGGCCTTAGCAGCGGGGACCTCCGTCGCTCCTCGGCTAGGTGCCTGGGTCCAAGCGGCTGCCGCCACAGCTCTCCGGCCCCTCCCTCCGGAGCGCGGGTCCCCTTGCAGGGGACTGCCAAGCAACTCCAGAACCATTTTTGCCCAAAGGTGCAGCAGGGAACACGCAACCGCTGTGTTCAGAGTCGTGGTCCCGCCTTCAGAGGATAGGACTCGGCACTCAGGCCAGTTCCCGTCTCTAGGTGCGGCAGCAGGGCGATGTAGTCAGAGCAGGAAGCAAATGGCGGCTCCCGCGGAGTGGATTTTCGGCCCCGAAACCACAGCCCAGCCAACAATCCCAATCCACTAACTCTCCTTGCATAGAAAATATTCAAAAAAAAAAAAAAGGTGTTGTACTGAGCTTTCTTTGTCAGGTACTTACAATCCGCTGATGATTACGTATTCAGCTTCTCTGCCAGTAGCGAAGTGAAAGAGGCAGCAGATGGGCGCAGAGCACCCGCGGCTCTGAGCAGAAAAGCGTCTCTCTTTAAATCTCCTTGTTTTTTCTGCTGCTTGGCAAGGTGGTCCACTACAGATTAATGGTGAAAGGAGCTCTAACACGCTGCTTAAAATCTCGATTAAAGCCGCTGCTCAGAGCCCCACGCTCAGCACTTCAGCAACCCCTGTACACAGCGGCCATCTTCCTCAGAACCTCATCCTGGTTTTCGGTATTAATTCTTCTTTAAAGGTTTTGTAAAACTCCGCTGTATACCCATCCAGTCCTGGGCTTTTCTTGGTTGGTAGTATTTTGATGGCTTCTTCAATTTCATCCATTGATATTGGTCTGTTCAAATTGTGTGTGTCCTCCTGACTCAGTCTGGGCAAATCGTATGTCTTAAGGAATTTATCGATGTCTTCACTATCCTCTATTTTATTGGAGTACAGGTTTTCAAAATAATTTCTAATTGTCTTCTGTATTTCTGTAGCATCTGTTGTGATATTGCCTTTTTCATCCCTTATGTTAGTAATTTGATTTCTCTCTCTTCTCTTCGTTAGCATGGCTAAGGGTCTGTCAATCTTGTTTATTTTTTCAAAGAACCAACTTTTAGTTTTGTTAATTTTTTCAATAGTTTCTTTTGTTTCAATTTCGTTGATTTCCGCTCTGATTTTAATTATTTCTTGCTTTCTGCTACATTTGCTGTTGTTTTGCTCTTCCTTTTCTAGGGCTTTGAGATGAAGTGTGAGCTCATTTATTTGTTGGTTTTTCCTTTTTTTGAGGAATGACCTCCAGGCGATGAATTTCCCTCTTAAAACTGCTTTCATTGTGTCCCATAGATTCCGATAGGTTGTGTCTGTATTTTCATTTATCTCTAAGAATTTTTTGATTTCCTCCTTTATGTCTTCTGTAACCCTTTGATCGTTCAGTAACATATTGTTCATTTTCCATGTGATATTGAATTTTCCCTTCCTTCTTTTATCATTGATTTCCAGTTTCATTCCATTATGATCAGATAAAATGCATGGTATTATCTCCACCCCTTTATATTTACTGAGGGTTGCCCTATGGCATAATATATGGTCTATTT
This sequence comes from Ictidomys tridecemlineatus, assembly GCF_052094955.1. Classification (NCBI taxonomy): domain Eukaryota; kingdom Metazoa; phylum Chordata; class Mammalia; order Rodentia; family Sciuridae; genus Ictidomys; species Ictidomys tridecemlineatus. The sequence continues at coordinate 98,947 of NW_027520951.1, read as the reverse complement.
TTGAGAAGGATCCATGCGCTGCTGAGAAAAAAGTATATCCTCTTGATGATGGTTGATATATTCTATATATGTCAGTTAAGTCTAGGTTATTGATTGTGGTATTGAGTTCTATAGTTTCTTTATTCAACTTTTGTTTGGAGGATCTGTCCAATGGTGAGAGAGGTGTGTTGAAGTCGCCCATAATTATTGTGTTGTGGTCTATTTGATTCTTGAACTTGAGGAGAATTTGTTTTATGAACTTCACAGCACCATTATTAGGTGCATAAATATTGATAATTGTTATATCTTGTTGTTTAATGGTTCCTTTTAACAGAATATAATGTCTTTCCTTATCCCTTTGGATTAATTTAGTCTTGAAGTCGATTTTATTCGATATGAGGATGGCCACACCTGCTTGCTTGCGAGGACTGTGTGCGTGATATATTTTTTTCCAACCTTTCACCTTCAGCCTGTGTATGTCTTTTCCAGTCAGGTGTGTCTCCTGGAGGCAGCATATTGTTGGATTTGTTTTTTTAATCCATGTTACCAGCCTATGTCGCTTTATTGGAGTGTTTAAACCATTAATGTTTAGAGTTACTATTGATATATGGTTTGTACTTCCAGCCATGTTTGATTATTTATCTCTCTTTTTTTTTCAATTTAGTTTGTTTCTCCATGATTTGCTTTTCCCCCTCTGTCTGTCTTTACTGAGGTACTTCCCACTGTTGGATTTGGTTATTGTTTTTCATTTCTTCCTCGTGGAGTGTTTTGCTCAAGATGCTTTGCAATGCTGGTTTTCTGGCTGCAAATTCTTTTAGTTTTTGTTTATCGTGAAAGATTTTTATTTCGTTGTCGTACCTGAAGCTTAATTTTGCTGGATACAGGATTCTTGGTTGGCATCCATTGTCTTTCAGTGTTTGGAATACGTTGTTCCAGGATCTTCTTGCTTTCAGCGTCTGTGTTGAAAAATCCATTGTTAACCTTATTGGTTTACCCCTGAATGTAATCTGTCTCCTTTCTCTTGTAGCTTTTATTATTCCCTCTTTGTTCTGTATATTGGATATCTTCATAACAATGTGTCTTGGCGTGGTCTACTGTGATTTTGTATGCTCGGTGTCCTGTATGCATCTACAATTTGTACATCTGTTTCCTTTTTTATTTCTGGAAAGTTTTCTGTAATTATTTCATTTAGTAAATTACTCATTCCCCTGGTTTCAATTTCTATCCCTTCCTCTATCCCAATGACTCTTAAATTTGTTTTTTTTATATTATCACATATCTCTTGTATGTTTCTCTCATGATTTTTAACCATCCTATCTGAGTTGGTTAGACTCTTTTCAAGTTGATATATTTTGTCTTCATTATCAGACGTTCTGGCTTCTAGTTGCTCCACTCTATTAGTGATACTCTCATTTGAGATTTTAATTTGGTTTATAATTTCCTTCATTTCTAAGATTACTGTTTGATTCTTTTTTATAGTCTCTATCTCCTGATATAGATGCTTAACTTCTTCTTTTATCCTTTTATGTAATTCCTTCTCAATGTGTTCTTTCGCTGCTTGAATTTGCTGTCTTGTGTCCTCTTTAAGGTTCCATTCCATCTGTCTAAGGTGTTCCCTGAGTTCTTTATATAAGCACTTTTCTGATGACTCTATATCGTCCTGAATATTTGGGCTGTCCTGTGTTGTTTGTACTCCTTTTCTTCCTTGCTTTTTCATACTGCTCATTTTGCTTTTTGTTCTGTTTGACTGTTGAGTTACTGTCTACTCCTATAAATTTATTTGATGTAGTTATGGGCAGGTCTCCTTTCAATGGAATATTGTTAGAAGTTCCTCAGCAGGTCCCATGCAACTGTATTTATGTGTCTCTCTGATCCCGTTACTGTGGAGGTACAGAAAATGCTGCCTGCTCGCCGTCCGCCATGTTGGAACCCCTCCTACAACTGAAGTGATCTTCAAATTGGAGCCAAGAACAGTCCCATGGATGGATGAAGACTATCCGCATCAAACCAGAGCATCCCAGATGTCATGTGTTGTCCCGAGTTTTGTGGAGGATCTTGACCTTGTCCCTCCCGCCCTGAGTTTGAAAATTCAGTGGTGAAAGCAAAAGATGGGTTTCTGCACATTGGCCATATCTACAAGGGGAGCTCAGGCTCACTGTTGGGGGCGTGTGGGAAAATAGATTTTCAGGGGGCTGCAGGCCGTGGGTTCCCGCCTCCGCCACTGTCCACGCCCCTAGTGAGCATTTTCTTCAGTGGCACTTTTCCTTGATAGAAAAAGAATTTTGTGCATGTCATCAAATTGTACCTGAGAAATCCCTCATGCAAAGCTCATGTCTTTTCACAGATGCCCTCTGCCTTACTTTGTGATCTTTGCCCCAACTGCTGTTTCCCATCTAGTTAACTAATGTCACCATAGCCAACAGTAGACTTGTGAAAATGATCTTCTGTTCACACTGTCTTCCTTTCTGTAACTACAGGTAGCCTCTGCAACAAATGAGCAAAGTAAGTATTCTCAACTCCCTAACATGCTGAGGAAAACCTCTGTGTTTAGATAGGTCAGACATTCCTTCCTGTTTCTATGTAAAAAGTTATCCTGGATTTAGATTTTGTTTGAAAATGAGGATTGGGATATGGTGACAAAGTGATTATCCAGTGAAGAATTGTGGCCATCTACCATGATCCTGAAACAGCTGTCTTTTGGGTGGTGTGCATTTATGTGAATGAGCATGGGGTGGTATCTCTGAGCATGTCCATGTGTAATAATTGTGTATGTGTTTGTGAGGCTATGAGACCTTCTTCAGAAATTCTCTTCTAACATGCCCAGAACAAGCATCCATTTTCTAAAAATAAAAACCCACACTAATGCATGATTTGTTTGATATAATTTCTTCCCACTTCATGACATCCAAATGTAAAGTTGTGGTTACTAGGCCCTCTCTGTAGATAGAGATATTGCTGAGCCAAAAGTACAGGTTCTTCACTCTGTAAGTGAAAGAAGCATTAAGAATTCAGGAAATTATCCTGATGGTGATGCGTTCGGATAGGGAACTGTATACATCACTTAGTGATATAACACATTGCAGGTGATTACAATATATAAGTAATAACTAATCTCCTACAGAGATGTGAAATATTTTGCATACTTTTAAAGTGTCCTCAGTGGTCATCTCTAGAGACAAACATACCTCTAAAGGTACAAAATAAGAAACACACATATCACACCTGGTTCCAATCTACTGGAAACCCAAACGCTGTGCTTCTCATTCATTCTTGTTCTTATCTTTGCTGTATATTTTCACTGATGTCCATATCAAGAAATGCCCTGAACTATTCATAAGCAATAAATCAGTGTACTAATCATTATTATGCATCCTCCTAGTCCCCCCAAATGGCATGGTGGAGTTCATTCCTGAAGAAAGCATGAGTCGAGAGACCCCATCAAAAGCCATGGTAAGGTTGCTTATCTTCCTCTGAAATCCAAGTGTTGCTCTTTAGTTTCTCTTTCTCTTGTAATAGGATATGGTTTCCTTGAGATGACATACACAATTTCCTGAGTGTGCAGATTCTCACTGGAGTGTCTGTTGCCAAATGAGACCTCACTGAAGGCAACATTAACAAGAAACAGTATCAACTGCACACTGTATGATAACAAGCTTTGTGCCTGGCTGTGGTTTTCCCTCCTGGCCATCAAATTCCTTAATTATCACCTAATATAGACCTGTGACACAAATCCCCTAGAAAAGCTGGTGTCATTTGGTGAGAGTGAAATTGCTATGTGTTCCCTTGATTTGCCCACATTCTCAGTGGATTTTTTAATGTCACCAGTAAACAAAAGATTTGAGCACACGGGACAGAGCATGGCTTGATCTTCATAGTGACTCCTTTTCATATTTACAGGAGGATTCAAGAAGATCCATAGTTGGTATGTATCCTGGCCCCACTCTCTTTCTGTTGCAAAATGTAGATGAAGCCAAGAGTCGGAGAGTCTTTTTTCCTTTTGAGTGTAGAGTCTCAGTGATTCCACTACCTCCTTAAGAATGAGAAGTGAGGGGGCTGCAGTCCAAATTAATTTTTAAAAAATCTATGGCATTCTGCATATTTCCTTGAAGCACCTGTGTGAGTTGAGCAAAGTGGTTAGGTCAATGAGAGTTTTATACATGTGTCTCTGTGTGCATTCATGCAACATTATTCTGAGTGTGACTTTGTGTTCATTTTTGCACATTTGTTGTTTCTCTAGATATATACATACCAAGATGCCAATGTTTACATGTTTAAACAAAAAAAGCCATCTCCATTAGATAATGATTTTGTATATGTGTAAATAGATCAAACTGTAAACTTTCCATGTGTGCAGTTCATCCACACCAATACCTCAATTAACATGCAAAACATATCCCATCAAAACCCAGAAAATTTTCACGACACTCTATAAGGAAAAAGCTCGGGTTCATTCCTGTCACTTCACCAGTAGCAACTTCGTTTAATAGAAAACCTCACCTGTCAGTAGGCCCTGTATTTAGTCAGTGCATGTGATTGTTCACAACACTTGACTCGAAAAATTTTCAAGTTCATATACATTTTCTGTGAGAGGTGTCAGAATTCATCTTCCAATCCCCATCCATTCTAGGCACAAGTTTCTGGACAGGGCCAATCCTTAACAGTGACCTTCAGGTCCACCAATGCACTATGCTCACTTATGGTGGGTATCTGAGACAGAGGAGATACACAGGCCAGAGGTTACTGTAGCCAAGGAAGGGCTTACTTTGCATGTTCCAACTGACACTGAAAGCTACATTATTGGGTCTTTTTGTAGACATTTCTTTGTAGAAACATGTTTTAACTGGATGGATTTTCATGGGGCCTGATCAGCACAACTGCAGCTCATCTAGTTACAGAGCAAAAGGTGGGCTCTAGTGAAGGTCCAGCTCAGCACAGCAGTGGTGTTTGATCCCTAGTTTAGATCTGTGCTGCTCCCTGTGTGGCCTGCAGGATATCACATTGACAGTATATATGATAGGTCTTCATACTGTCAGTCTCAAATGCTGTCCAGGTCCTTCTATTCATACATACATGGATACTGACACTGACTGGTCACTGTGAGGATAGAACTACTGTGGTCATCATTCCTTCTCATCCCTGAACTCCTCCCTGGGCAGAGTGTCTTCATCTTAGTCCATGTCTTCATTCATAAATGCAACTCTATGCTAAGATCTCCCTTGTCAAGCATGTGGGGCTCTACAATAAACCAGGTATCCACCTGGGATCTGACCAGGACCAGCCAGAATCAGTAGGTAAGTTAAGAAGATAGCATTGTGTCCAAGCTTTTCACACACATATCTCATGAGCTCTAGGTGGGACGTGCTTGACCTTGTGCAGAGCCATCTGGATCTTAATGTTGACTTTGTTTATGTAGATTCCACAGGCCCTCAGAGAGTTCCTGGCACTTTTCACTTTTGTATGACTCCACAGTCTACTTATAAATGAGGAGTATGAGGAGTAAGAACATGCCACCAAAGTGCTGTCCAAGGAAACCCATGGGAAGGAAATTATTGCCTGCTTCATTTTTAAACTTCAGGTCTTGGCCATCCAAAATAACAGTATTTTAAATTTTATTTTAATTTTAAAACAAAACTTTCAAAGTGGCCAGTAGACCCATGTGCATAAAGCAGAGAACATTTCCTTTTGTCTTGTGAGCAGCTAATCTGATGCTGGCACAGTATATATTCTGCGTGTTTATATTCCTGAAACTATTGGCATTACACTTTGCATGTCAGCTTGGTCTGTTTCAAGGAGACAGTGATAATGTTCCAATGGAAGAAAGTAGTTAAAATTTGACTCCTTACAGCTCCACTCTCTCATTAGAAGGTTTGCCATTGTTTGCAGCATCCTGTTTGAGGCCTCTGACTCCCCAGAACTCGAGAGGGTCTGAGAACCCAGAACAGAGATGAACATGACCCTGACTATTAATATTAGTATCACTATGTTTTTCTTTCTAATAAGGAAACCCAGAAACTGAATAAATTATACAGGTGGGTGTGTTTAGCTTACACTTCTGGAGATACAAAAGCATGGCACTGGCAAACAATTGGCTTTAGGGAATACCCTTTAACCTGCATTGCATGATTGGTGGTGTCAGCAGAAATGCAGGTGCAGGAGGGAGACATCACATGGGGAGACAGGAAGCCAGCAAGGATCAGATGATTCACTTGCTCTTCTTATATAACAGGATCTAACAAGGGTTTGAGAAATCTATATTCTTACTTCTGACTCTCATACCGTCAAATGTCCTCAACACCTCCAAGCAGACCCTTCCTCACACAGATTTCACAAATCTCATTGTGGCCATACTGAGAACCAAGCCTCAATCACACAATCTAGTGTGGGATAAAAAACATCCAACCCTAGCAACCATCATAAGCTTAATTGTGTAGAAGAAAGCATGAGTCAATCTTAAGTAACTCTGTTGATGGTGTCTGTGTCTCTAAAGGTTGGATATGGAACAAAGATTATGATTCAAGCAGTGATGAGGAAGAGACTGCAGGTAGGAACAGCCCTTGGGGTATGACAAATTGGGAAAGGTTTCATGGTAAGATTTGAGTTCACCTCCTCATGTGGGAAAATAGAAATGGGAATAAAATAGAAATAAACAGAAATACGTGTTATTTTCATAAAAATAAGAGTTAGTAGTCCTTCTGATATCCTGTTCATAAGAAGACAACTTTTGCTTTGCCAGTTAAACACAATCTTCCATGTTAAGTCCCATTCTGTCCTAAATTCGCCTCTAACAAACATCAAGTAGCTTGACTTTCGTTATTGATTATTTTTTTGCATCATGCATGAAAGAAATAAGATCTGCACTTTAGGTTTGAGCGACAATGGAAAGAATCTAGTGGGACATACTTTCTTAGAAGCACTTTGAAAACCTGTAATTGAAGCTCTCACTAGTGATAAGCAGTGAATATGAAGTCACAATTACACTCTGAATGTTCTCTTTTTAGAGCAGCACTTTCTCTTCTGTGTTTTGTCTATTTCTGGTTGAAAATAAACTCCCAAATGTGGGAGACTTAAAAGAAAATTGTTTCAGTTCTCTTTGAACAGGCCACTGTGTTCTCCTGTGAAAGAATGGAGAGAAGTTCCTCCTTGAACATGTTTCTAATCGCAAGTCTTCATCTAATTCCCAAGCCCTGGGACTAGGAGGAAAATCTGAATTTGCTTGTATTTAAGAGGCCTAAGTCCAGAAAATCAGGGAGACTGTGGTTGCCTCTTGGAGGAACAGGATGACACAGAATCCCTACCAAATACAGTGGCGGAATGTGAACTGGAAAAGAGCTCTTGGGATGCTAGATCTATTTCTCATTGCAGAGGTGAGGTGATGGAGGCCAGGAGACAGGAATGCAGACAAGAGGAAGAATGGAGAGCTCTGACTGTGGGTTCTAGAACACCAGGAAAAAGAGCAACTCAAGTTCTCACCTTGACTTTAACTCTTCCTTTTTTTTTCTAAGGCCACATTATCACCATCAAGGCCATGGTCCACAGAGAAAATATAGGAAGCGATTCAGAGGATGAGGAGGAGGAAAAAAGGACCAGAAATCTGCAAGAAATTGATTTTCTATTGGTTTCTCTTAATTATTCTTTCTTATGTAAAGGCTGTAGATTTTCCATGTTTCATCTTTCCCACATTTTATGACTTTTCTAAAGGTGCTTTCCTCATCCAGATCTTTGAGGTCCTTGGACCTTCAATGTCTGTTAAATCTCTCGGCACTAACATTCTTAGTCATTCCCTGTTTTTTTTTTTTTTCACCACAGGCAACACCACTGAATCATGCTGAGCAATACTGCATACCCATACACTGAGTTTGAGTTGTAGGGAGCTTCAGAAACACTGAGTTGTTGCCTGATGCATGAAACACAAAAAATATGGGTCTGTTTTACTGACCACTGAATAGCTGGGTTCTCCTGCCTTTGCTGGCTCTGAGTATGCATGAATTTACCCTTCCTTTACTAAGTTAAGATTACACAATTCGAATGTAGGTCCCCTAACATGAATTGTTTCCAGGGGCCCTCTTCTGATTTAATATGTGGGCTCAATGCAACAAAAGTTTCAAAGCAGTTTAGGAAAAGGAAATGTGAGTCTGGAAAGAATGGGAAGGATAGAAGAGGTCAAATCAGTCCACATATTCTCCATTGCTTTCTTAAATTTCTTTGTTGCACTTTATGCAATCCATCAGAACCAATTAGTGCACTGAAGGTTCCATAGTTGCATGTGACCATAGCCATGCAAGGAAGGTACAATTTGGTTAAAATCAGTGCAGGAAGCTCTCTGAGGAAAGGCGCTCAGAGGGTAGGGCTGGAGGAGCCAGGGTCCTTGCTCCACCCTGTGTCATCACAGGTGCTGCTCCTCAGGGTCTCAGGTGTGTGCTACTCAGCCTTTACACCCAAATGTCCTAGAGAACCCTTCCCATTCCCTCATGTTCACTCTCTAGGGAAGCACTCAGAAGGTTCTGAAGGTGAATGTCCATGGAAATTTGCTCCTGAGGACATTCATAGACACTCTTCCCACAGACAACACTCTCAGCTGAGGGCAGCATACCAGCCTCAGTGCTCCCTGCCCAGACCCCAGGAGAGATCAGGGCCCAAGTTCATGTTGCACATCCTGAGGACAATTGTGGTCCTGGCCACTCTCTGTGGCCAGCAACTCATCCCAAGTGACCTTTTTACCTTGTTCTGTTTTATAGACCCCATAAGACACCTGGGAGAGCAGAGATCTTGGCCCTGGGATACAGGAGAGATGATACCTGCAGTGCACAGAAGCTGAGATTAACCTGTAAGACTCGAAGCAGGAGCTTGTTTTTCGGTTCAAAAGACATAACTGTCTATATTGTATAGAATTTGCAGATTTATATGTTCTTTGTTTAATAATTTTAATATTAGTACTTCATGTTAAATTTTTATATTAAATTATATTTACTTAGTAACAGTTGCTTTTTAAATTCATTCTGTAAAATAAAACACACTAGGGAAGAGAAGTGCGAGGGAAAGGGAGGGAGAAGGGGAATTTCATGGAAGATGGAAGGGGAGACCCTCATCATTATACAGAATACATGTATGATGATGTAAGGAGAAAAAAAAGAAGTGTGTCACATTAGATTGGGTAGAGAGAAGTGATGGAAGAGGAGGTGAGGGGGAGGGGGGAAAGGAAGGTCAGCAGAATAAAATAGACATTAGTATTACTGTATGTATATACATGACTGCATGACCAATGTGATTCTGCAACCTGTACACTCAGAAAAATGAGAAATTATACCCCATCTTATTCAAAAATATGATATGTCAAGATCATTGCACTGTCATGTTTAACTAATTAAAACAATTTTAAAAACACACACACTAAAAGAGGAATATGTTCCTGAGGCAGATCTTGATGAATTACAAAGCTTTTACTTGGTGACTTCCATCACCATCACTCCTCTCCTCCCATACCCCTCAGTTTGCTTCTTTGGTTGTTTTTTTAGATTGGTATTATAACATTCACTAAATTATTGATGTGGGTGAATAGATGCAATAAAGAATCAAATCATTAAATTACAAGATAAGTTAAATCCCAACTAAATTTCATAAGTGTTTAATTAATTTATCCATTCATTATCTAACTGAATCTCAAGTCAAAACACCCAATATAAGAAAGGGCTGGGAAACAATTAAAAATATTCATTTATGAAAAATTGTGGTTTTACATTTTATATCCTTTTTTCAATCAAGAACAATAATTTTGTAATATCACATACATATAAAACAAGTTGGAAAACTACATTACAAACTTGTAACGATGGATTTAAATACATTAACTGGCATGTTTCTCATTGGAAATAGGTTGGTTGCTGTATATATAGTGTATGAAAACTACTAATATAATAAAGTGTAGACAAAATATAAATGTCTGCTCTATGGTAATATATGAGCATCACTCTAATCTAACCATGCTAAAAGTTACATAATACTGTAAAAAATGTCTTAAAACTATATACTTTAATAAGAAATAAATTCAATAAAGAATGATAATACAGGGATTTGGGTTGTGGCTAAGTAGTAGAGTACTTACCTCACACATGTGAGGCCATGGGTTCGATCCTAAGCACCACATAGAATAAACAAAATATATAAAGGCATTGAGTCCATCTACAACTAAAAATATTTTTTAAAAAAGAATGATGGGGTGGGGTTGTAGCACAATGGTAGAGCACTCCTAGCATATGTGAGGCACTGGGTTTGATTCTCAGCACCACCTATAAATAAATAAAGGTCCATTTATAACTAAAAAAGTATATATAAGAAAAAAGAATGATAATACTGAGAACCAAGGCATTCAGATTTCAAAATTCATGCTTCTTTTCAGGTGATCCAATATTTTGTCAACTAAGTTTTCAAAATTTGTTCAAAGCCAACATTACTCATATATGTTACGCATCTATTATTTCATAAATTTACTTTCCTCATAAAAGACCTTTGATAAACATCCAAAATATTCAGGTTAAATATATGCGAAATGAAGCTGAAAGAAATACTGGTATCGTTTGTCACTGTCACTTCAAATGTTTAAGTATTACAAGTATTCAACCAACACAACAAAGTTAAAATTATAATGGCACAGCCTGTATTGTAATTAAATCAACACAACAGACTGTGTAACACAAAGAGCAGTGGCACATTAAATGAAAACTAGCTGAATACAAACAATTGACTACTGCAGAGCATAATATTAAAACAGTTCAAGTGAGACAAAGTGATGGAGAGGTCACCATGAAGGTGCCAACTGATGATTCTGTTGACCACTGTTGTCCAGAATGGAAATTAAAAATTATATTTGTAAAAATATATTTGTAAAAATTATATTTGTAAAAATATGTAGAATTTGCAGGGAAATGGATGGCATTAGAGCAGATTATGCTAAGTGAAGCTAGCCAATCCCTAAAAAACAAATGTCAAATGTCTTCTTTGATATAAAGAGAGCCACTAAGAATAGAACAGGAAGGAAGAGCATGAGGAAAAGACTAACAGTAAACTAAGACGAATGGGGGGAGAGAAAGGAAGAGAGAAGGGAAAACATATGGAAATGGTAGGAGACCTTCAGTGATACACAAAATAATAAGAGGTTATGAGGGGCAAGGGGGTGGGGGGAAAAAAAGGGGAGAGAATTGAACAACAGCAGAGGAGGTAGAGAGGGATGTTGGGAGGGGAGGGGAGGGGAGGGGGGATAGTAGGGGATAGGAAAGGTAGCAGAATACAACAGTCACTAATATGCCATTATGTAAAAATGTGAGTATGTAACAGAAGTGAGTCTGTATTATGTATTTGGGGAGTTCAAAACCCAATTGAGTCGAATGTATGAAAGATGATATGTCTTGAGCTCTGTAACGTTTTGAACAACTAATATAAAAAAAAAAAAACAGTTCAAGTGAGACAAAGTGATGGAGAGGTCACCATGAAGGTGCCAACTGATGATTCTGCTGACCACTGTTGTCCAGAATGGAAATTAAAAATCATATTTGTAAAAACTTTGATAGGTATACAATTATCTCCAGCATTAAAAAAAAATAAAAGATTTCCAATGCATCTGCCTTCTCTGAATAGAATAAAGCTCTAAGTTTATTTGTCAAAAGGTGTTTCGATCACACAAAATTTTTACCTCTGAATTTTTTGGGTTGACATTGATGACTGTAACAACCAAAATTAGCCCATGATGACATGTTTTTAAAAACTTTTTTAAAACTTATTACTCAGATATTACAACAGTTATCAATTTTTTACAGTATCAAATTTGCCAAATTTGCATTGCGGTCATGTGGCACACATCATATAATTCAAAGACTCAACTCATTTGTCCCTGTGATATCTTCTTTCAGACACACACACACACACACACACACACACACACACACACACACAAACACATTTCTTCATCAGCAGTCTTGTATTGTGAAAGTGTCTAGCTTTTCTTCATTTTTTTATGCAATACACTTCTATCTACAATTTCATTACATGCATACAGCAAAAAGGAAATTATGGGTTTTACATCCTTCATGATAATTTCATATACAGGGAGGTTTAAAACAGTACTTCAACAGTTTGCCTAGTAATGTGACACAGAATGATTGTATCTTGTTCTCAAAATTTTAATAAGGAGGTATAAAATACAGGTTCAATAATTTTAAATCAAATATCCATCTTTTAAAAAATAGTGTTGCAGCATTGTTCTTTGCATTACTTTTAAAACTTTTTAAGTTTTTCTCTCATGGCACAATCTTCTAATACTTCATATATGAGAGGCAATTTTTTAAAAAATTGCAACTTCTGCTCTTGGAAGGGCTCTGTAGTGACTGAATGGCATATGAATTTTATATTGATTTTATATATTTATATATATGACAGTGGAATGTATTCCAATTCTTATTATGCATGTAGAGCACAATTTTTCATACCTTTGTATATTAAATATGTTCACACCAATTCATGCCTTAACACAATTACTTTCTGGGTTTTTTTTTTTTGCATTACAATTCTTATCCCACATATATACCACAATTTTTTCATATCTCAGGTTGCATATAAAGTATGTTGAACCCCAATTCAAATCTTTATACATGTACTTTGAATAATGATGCCCATTACATTCCACCATCCTTTGTAATCCCCTGCTCCTCCCTTTACCTCCCACTCCTCTTTCCTATCTAGAATTCATCTAATCCTCTCATGCTCCCCCTCCCTACTCTACTATAAGTCAGCCTCCTTATATCAGAGAAAACATTTGGCATTTATTTATTTATTTGTGGATTGGCTAATTTCACTTAGCATTATCTTCTCCAATGGCATTTATTTACCTGCAAATGGCATGATTTTATTCTCTCTCATTGCTGAATAAAATTCTATTGTGTATATGTGCCACATTGTTTAATCCATTCATCCACTGAAGGGCATCTAGGTTGGCTCCACTGTTTAGCTATTGTGAATTGTGCTGCTATAAACATTGATGTGGCTGTGTCTCTGTTGTATGCTGTTTTTAATTCCTTTGGGTATAGTCCAAGGAGAAGGGTACTTGAGTCAAATGCTGGTTCCATTCCCAGATTTCCAAAGAATCTCCATACTGCTTTCCATATTGGCTGCACCAATTCGCAGTCCAACCAGGAATGTATGAGTGTAGATTTTTCTCCACATCCTCACCAACATTGTTGTGTTTGTCTTCATAATAGCTGCCATTCTGACTGGAGTGAGATAATAACTTAGAGTAGTTTTTTTTTTTTTGAGAGAGAGAGAGAGAAAATTTTAATATTTTTTTTCCAGTGGACATAACATCTTTGTTTGTATGTGGTGCTGAGGATCAAACCCAGGCCGCATGCATGCCAGACGAGCGAGCTACTGCTTGAGACACACCCCCAGCCCAAATTTAGAGTACTTTTGATTTGCATTTCTCTAATTGCTATAGATGATAAATATTTTTCAAATATATTTGTTGATTGATTTTATATCCTCTTCTGAGAAGTGTTTTTTCAAGTCCTTAGTCCATGTGTTGATTGGGTTATTTGAGTTTGTTTTTTTGTTTTGTTTTGTTTTGTTTTGTTTTGGTGCTTAGCTTTTGAGTTCTGTATATATCCTAGAGATTAGTGCTCCACCTGATGTGTGAGGGGTAAAAATTTGCTCCCAGGACGTAGGTTCTCTGGTCACCTCACAAATTGTTTCTTTTGCTGACAAGAAATTTTTAGTTTGATTCTACCCTATATATTGATTCTTGCTTTTAATTTTTGTGCTATAGAAGTCTTATTATGGAAGTTGGGGCCTAATCCCACATGATGAAGATTAGGGCCTACTTTTTTTTCTATTAGGCATAGAGTTTCAGGTTTCATTCCTAGGTTCTTGATCCATTTTGAGTTTAGTCTTGTGCAGGTAAAAGATAAGGGTTTAATTTCATATTGTTGCATATGGGTTTCCAGATATCCTAGTACCATTTTTTGAAGATTCTCTCTTTTCTCCAGTGCATGTTTTTGGCACCTTTTTTAATATAAGATAATTGTAATTTGGGGGGTTAGTCCCTGTGTCCTCTATCCTCTATCACTGGTCTACAAGACTGATTTGGTGTGAATAGCATACTGTTTTTGATACTATTGCTCTGTAGTATAGTTTAAGGTCTGGTATAATGATGCCACCTGCTTCACTTATCCTGATAAGGATTGCTTTACCTATTCTGAGTCTCTTAATTTTTCATATGAATTTCATGATTGCTTTTTCTATTTCTATGAGGAATGTCATTGGAATTTTGATGAGAAATGCATTAAACCTGTATAGTGCTTTTGGTAGTATAGTCATTTTGATAATATTAATTCTGCCTAACCAAGAACAAGGTAGATCTTTCCATTTTCTAAGGTCTTCTTTGATTTCTCTCTTTAGGCTTCTGTAGTTTTTATTATACAGATCTTTCACCTCTTTTGTTAAGTTGATTCCCAATTATCTTATTTTTTTTTAGGTTGTTGTGAATGGGGTAGTTTTCCTCATTTCCTTCTCAGAGGATCTCACTGATATACAGAAATGCCTTTGATTCATGGGTTTTGATTTTATATACTGCTACTTTGATGAATTCAATTACTAGTTCTAGAAATTTTCTGGTGGAGTTTTTGGGGTTTTCTAGGTATAGAATCATATTGTCAGCAAATAGTGCTAATTTAAGTTCTTCTTTTCCTATGTGTATGACTTTAATTTCTTTCATTTGTCTAATTGCTCTGGCCAATGTTTCAAGAAATATGTTGAATACAAGTGGTGAGAGAGGGCATTCCTGTCTTGTTCCAGATTTTAGAGGAAATGCATTCAATTTTTGTCGGTTTAGAATGATGTTGGCCTGAGGATTAGCATAGATAGCCTTTAAAATGCTGAGATATGCTTCTGTTATCCCTAGTTTTTCTAGTGTTTTGAACTTAACTGGATATTGTATTTTGTCAAATGCTTTTTCTGTGTCTATTGTGGTGACCATATGATTTTTACCTTTAAGCCTATTGATGTAGTGAGTTACATTTTTTGATTTCCGTATGTTGAACCAAACTTGCATCCCTGGGATGAATCCCATTTGATCATGGTGCACAAACTTTTTGATATGTTTTTGTATTAAATTTACCAGAATTTTATTGAGAAATTTGCTTCTATGTTCATTAGACATATTGGTCTAAAGTTTTCTTTTTTGATTTGTCTTTGCCTTCTTTGGAGATCAGGGTGATATTGGCATTATAGAATGAGTTTGGAATGACTGCCTATTCTACTATATCCTGAAATAAATTAAAGAGTGTTGGTATTAGTTCTTCTTTAAAGAACTTGTAGAACTCCCTTTTGTAAACATCCAGTCCTGGGCTTTTCGTGGTTGGTAAGCCTCTGATGGTGTCTTCTATTTCCTCACTTGATATTGGTCTGTTTAAATTGTTTATATCTTCCTGACTCAATCTGGGCAGATCATACGACTTAAGAAATCTGTCAATTTTCTTCAATCAATGCCTTCGATTTTATTGGAGTTTAAGATTTTAAAATAATTTCTAATTATCCTCTGTATTTCTGTAGTGTCAGTTGTGATATTACCTTTTTCATCATGTATGCTGGTAATTTGAGCTCTCTCTTCTCTTCATTAGCGTGGCTAAGGGCCTATCAGTTTTATTTATTTTTTCAAAGAACCAACTTTTTGTTTTGTCAATTTTTTCAATTGTTCCTTTTGTTTTGATTTCATTGATTCCAGCTCTAATTTTAATTATTTCTTGTCTTCTTCTGCTTTTGCTACTGATTTGTTCTTCTTTTCCTAGGACTTTGAGATGTAGTGTGAGGTTATTTATTTTTTAACATTTTTTTTAAGAAATGAACTTCATGCAATGAATTTTCCTTTTAGTATTGCTTTCATAGTGTCCCAGAGATTTTGATATGTTGTGTCTATGTTCTCATTTACTTCTAAGAATTTTTTAATCTCCTCCTTGATGTCTTCTGGAACCCATTGTTCATTAAGTAGCATATTGTTTAGGCTCCAAGTGCTGGAGAAAATTTTGTTTTTTTATTTTGTTGTTGATTTCCAATTTCATTCCATTATGATCCAATAAAATGCATGGTAGTATCTCTAACTTTTTGTATTTGCTAAGAGTTGCTTTGTGGCACATTATATGGTCTATTTTAGAGAAGGATTCATGTGCTGCTGAGAAGAAAGTGTATGCACTTGGTGGAGGTTGAAATATTCTATATATGTCAGTTAAGTCTAAGTTATTGATTGTGCTATTGAGTTTTATAGTTTCTTTATTCAACTTATATTTGGAAGATCTATCCAGTGATGAGAGAGGTCTGTTAAAGTCAACCAAGATTATTGTGTTGTAGTCAATTTGACTCTTGAACTTGAAAAGAGTTTGTTTGATGATCATAGCTGCATCAATGTTTGGGGCATATATATTTATGATTGTTATGGTTTATTGGTGTAGGGTTCCTTGAGCAGTATGTAATGTCCATCTTTATCCCTTTTGATTAAATTTGACTTGAAATTCTACTTTATTTGATATGAGTATGGAAACCCCTGCTTGCTTACACAGTCCATGTGAGTGGTATGATTTTTCCAAACCTTTTACCTTTAGTTTGTATATGTCTTTTTATATCAGATGAGTTACTCAGAGGCAGCATATTGTTGGGTCTTTTATTTTGTCCAATCTAAAAGCCCATGTTTTTTTTTATTGGTGAGTATAAGCCATTAACATTTAGGGATTCCAACATGGAAACAGAGAAGTCATTAGACCATGAAAAGAAGAAGACAAAGAAGTCATTAGACCATGGAAACATGAAGATTTAAACACATATACTAGGATTCCAACATGGTGGCAGGCGCGGAGAGATCAAGTCTCTGACCTCTTCAGCTACGCGGGCATAGGGAGTCGTAAAAAACCTAAATTCTGTTTGCTCAGAATCACTAGGCAATGCTGAGCTGATGTGGATCTGGGCCTCTCAGAACACACACTGAGCCCGGATCGGCTGAATTCAAGCTCCCATTTGCCTGCTTCCCACACACAAACAGCTGTGACTCAGCACTAATCCATCCAGCTGAAACAACTGGTCAGCCCCTCTGATCCCACGGAGGTAAATGCCTACCAAGCTTTCATAGGTAGTGGCCACAGGTTTGAAACAGGGCTTGGGAGAGACAGTAAGGACCCACTCGTTGCATTGGTCACCCGGCAAAGGGAAACGAACTGTCGCCATTTGCAAGAGATACCACCATGGCAGAGAACTGACGTCACCAGACTGTGTGGCGGAGGAGATAACTTCATTGAATCCTGCGGCTACAGGTGTGTAATCCCTTCCCTCTCCACACATCGGGGAAACCTTAAGGGACCCTCCCAGCTCTCCCTTAAGGGCCCCTCCCAGCTCCCCCATGAGCCGAGAGCCAGACCGAGGGAATGAGACATGGTGCAGACCCGTGGTGCGGAACTACGGCTCCCACCAGAGCTGACATCTGAGGTCTCTTCCACCAGTGACCGGGAGAGTCGCTACCAGAGGGCAAGTAAAATTTGCTGAGGATTCTCAGCCCCAAGCTCTACAAACTTAGGGTCTGAGGGAAAGGCAAACTGGTAGAGTGTGCCCAATCGTCATGAAAACAGGGCTCCCGGGAGCAGCAGACCTGGCGTGTAGCCAGTATTGTGGTGAGCGGCACCCATGAGAGGGGCCTGGCTAGAGGAAAAGTTTGGAAGTGACTATAGACACAAGAGGAGGCCCTAGGCACTCAGGATTGGAGACTCGCCCAGTCTGGAAGGAGGAGCTGCTGCAGAGTGATTGCTTCCCACCTATTGACAGGAGAAACTTGGCC
The DNA here is from genome assembly GCF_052094955.1 of Ictidomys tridecemlineatus. Taxonomy (NCBI): domain Eukaryota; kingdom Metazoa; phylum Chordata; class Mammalia; order Rodentia; family Sciuridae; genus Ictidomys; species Ictidomys tridecemlineatus. The sequence continues at coordinate 81,117 of NW_027520951.1, read as the reverse complement.
TGGTGTCCCAGTGCCACCTACTGGAAGAGAAGTTAATCAAACTCTAAGACTGCATTTAATAAATTTTTTATTCTTTTTTCTTTTCTCTTTTTTTTGATTGGGTTTTTTCTATCATTTTCATTTTTCTTTCTTATTTTTTTAATTTTTTTTACAATTTTTTAAATTTCTTTTCTTCTAATTTTAATTTTATTTTTTTATTATTTTTTTAATTTTTTTTCTTTTTTATTTCCTATTTTTTTTCTTCTTTTGTCTTTTCATTTCGTTTCAATTTTCTTATCCCCCCTTCCTTGAATTCTACCTGCTTACTCTCATTCTCTTTAGTGACTTTTTCCCTTCCCTTCTAATACCTTTCCTCCCAAGCATCAAATAAATTTATAGGAGTAAACAGTAACTCAGCAGTCAAACAGTCCAAGAAGTAATATGAGCAGCTTCAAAAAGCAAGGAAGAAAAGGAGTACAAACAATGCAGGACAGCTTAAATATTCAGGAGGACCTAGAGTCATCAGAAAAATGGTCATATAAAGAACTCAAGGAACACCTTAGACAGATGGAATGTAAACTTAAAGAGGATACAAGACAGCGAATTCAAGCAGCGAAAGAACACACTGAGAATGAATTACATAAACAGATAAAAGAAGACGATAAGCATCTTTATCAGGAGACAGAGATTATAAAAAATAATCAAACAATAATTATAGAAATGAAGGAAACGAATAACCAAATTAAAAAATTAATTGAGAGTATCACTAACAGAGTGGAGCAAGTAGAAGCAAGAACGTCAGATAATGAAGACAAAATATATCATCTGGAAAAGAGTCTAGCCAACTCAGATAGGCTGGAAAAAAATCACGAAAAAAATATCCAAGAGTTATGGGAAAACATAAAAAAACCAAACTTATGAGTCATTGGGATAGAAGACGGTCCAGAGATTCAAACCAAGGGAATGAGTAACCTGCTGAATGAAATAATTACAGAAAACTTTCCAGAAATAAAAAGGAAACAGATATACAAATTGAAGATGCATACAGGACACCGAGCACACAAAATCACAGTAGACCAACGCCAAAACACATTGTTATGATGATATCCAATATACAGAACAAGAAAAAATATTAAAAGCTACAAGAGAAAGGAGACAGATTACTTTCAGGGGTAAACCAATAAGGTTAACAATGGATTTTTCATCACAGACGCTGAAAGGAAGAAGGTCATGGAACAATGTATTTCAAACACTGAAAGACAATAGATGTCAACCAAAAATTCTGTATCCAGCAAAATTAAGCTTCAGGTATGACAACGAAATGAAAATCTTTCATGATAAACAAAAGTTAAAAAAATTTGCAGCCAGAAAACCAGCATTGCAAAGCATTTTGAGCAAAACACTACACGAGGAAGAAATGAAAAACAATAACAAAAACCATCAGTGGGAAGTGCCTCGGTAAAGACAGAGGGCGAGGGGAAAGATAATCATGGAGAAACAAACTAAATTTTTTAGAAAAAAAGATAAATAATCAAGCATGGCTGGAAGTACAAACCATATATCAATAGTAACTCTAAATGTTAATGGCTTAAACTCTCCAATAAAGCAACATAGGCTGGTATCATGGATTCAAAAAACAAATCCAACAATATGCTGCCTCCAGAAGACACATCTGATTGGAAAAAACATACACAGGCTGAAGGTGAAAGGATGGGAAAAAATATACCACGCACAGGGTCCTCGAAAGCAAGCAGGAGTGGCCATCCTCATATCGAATAAAATCGACATCAAGACAAAGTTAATCAAAAGGGATAAAGAAGGACATTATATACTGTTAAAAGGAACCATTCACAAACAAGACATAACAATTATCAATATTTTTGCACAGAATAATGGTGCTGAGACATTCATAAAACAAATTCTCCCCAAGTTCAAGAATCAAATAGACCACAACACAATAATTATGGGCGACTTCAACACACCTCTCTCACCATTGGACAGATCCTCCAAACAAAAGTTGAATAAAGAAACTATAGAACTCAATACCACAATCAATAACCTAGACTTAACTGACATATATAGAATATATCAACCATCATCAAATGGATATACTTTTTTCTCAGCAGCACATGGATCCTTCTCAAAAATAGACCATATATTATGCCATAGGGCAACCCTCAGTAAATATACAGGGGTGAAGATAATACCATGTATTTTATCTGATCATAATGGAATGAAACTGGAAATCAATGATAAAAGAAGGAAGGAAAAATCCTACATCACATGGAAAAAGAACAATATGTTACTGAATGATCAATGGGTTACAGAAGACATAAAGGAGTAAATCAGAAAATTATTAGAGATAAATGAAAATACAGACACAACATATAAGAATTTATGGGACACAATGAAAGCAGTTTTAAGAGGAAAATTCATCATCTGGTGGTCATTCCTCAAAAAAAGAAAAAACCAACAAATAAATGAGCTCACACTTCATCTCAAAGCCCTAGAAAAAAAGAGCAAAACAACAGCAAATGTAGCAGAAGGCAAGAAATAATTAAAATCAGAGCGGTAATCAATGAAATTGAAACAAAAGAAACTATTGAAAAAATAATAAAACTAAAAGTTGGTTCTTCGAAAAAATAAATAAGATCGACAGACCTTTAGCCATGCTAATAAAGAGAAGAAGAGAGAGAACTCAAATTACTAACATACAGGATGAAAAAGGCAATATCACAACAGATGCTACAGAAATACAGAAGACAATTAGAAATTATTTTGAAAACCTATATTCCAATAAAACAGAAGATAGTGAAGACATCTATAAATTTCATAAGTCATATGATTTGCCCAGACTGAGTCAGGAGGATACACACAATTTGAACAGAACAATATCAATGGATGAAATTTAAGAAGCCATCAAAAGACTACCAACCAAGAAAAGCCCAGGACCGGATGGGTATACAGCGGAGTTTTACAAAACTTTTAAAGAAGAATTAATACCAATACTTTTCAAGTTATTTCAGGAAATAGAAAAAGAGGGAGCTGTTCCAAATTCATTCTATGAGGCCAACATCACCCTGATTCCGAAACCAGACAAAGTCACCTCAAATAAAGAAAACTATAGACCAATATCTCTAATGAACCAAATGCAAAAATCCTCAATAAAATTCTGGCTAATCGAATACAAAAACACATCAAAAAAATTGTGCACCATGATCAAGTAGGATTCATCCCTGGGAATCAAGGATGGTTCAATATATGTAAATCAATAAAAGTTATTCACCACATCATAGACTTAAAGATAAGAACCATATGATCATCTTCATAGACGCAGAGAAAGCATTTGACAAAGTACACCATTCCTTTATGTTCAAAACACTTGAAAAACTAGGGATAACAGGAACTTACCTTGACATTGTAAAAGCTATCTATGCTAAGCTTCAGGCTAGCATCATTCTGAATGGACAAAAGTTGAAGGCATTCCCTCTAAAATCTGGAACAAGACAGGGATGCCCTCTATCACCACTTCTATTCAATATAGTTCTCGAAATACTGGCCAGAGCAATGAGACAAATGAAAGAAATTAAAGGCATAAAAATTGGAAAAGAAGAGCTTAAATTATCACTATTTGCAGATGACATGATTATATATCTAGAAGACCCAAAAGGGTCTACAAAAAAAACTACTAGAACTAATAAATGAATTCAGCAAAGTGGCAGGATATAAAATCAACACACACAAATCAAAGGCATTTCTGTATATCGGCGACAAAACTTCTGAAACATAAATGAGGAAAAACACTCCATTCACAATATCCTCCAAAAAAAAATACTTGAGAATCAACCTAACAAAAGAGGTGAAAGATTTATACAATGAAAACTACAGAACCCTAAAGAGAGAAGTAGAAGAAGATCTTAGAAGATGGAAAAATATACCCTGTTCATGGATAGGCAGAACTAACATCATCAAAATGGTGATATTACCAAAAGTTCTCTATAGGTTTATTGGAATGCCAATCAAAATCCCAACGGCATTTCTTGTAGAAATAGATAAAGCAATCATGAAATTCATATGGAAAAATAAAAGACCCAGAATAGCAAAAGCAATTCTAAGCAGAAAGTGTGAATCAGGCGGTATAGCGATACCAGATTTCAAACTATATTACAGAACAATAGTGACAAAAACAGCATGGTACTGGTACCAAAACAGGCAGGTGGACCAATGGTATAGAATAGAGGACACAGAGACTAATTCACAAAGTTACAATTATCTTATATTTGATAAAGGGGCTAAAAGCACGCAATGGAAGAAGGATAGCATCTTCAACAAATGGTGCTGGGAAAACTAGAAATCCATATGCAACAAAATGAAACTGAATCCCTTTCTCTTGCCATGTACAAAAGTTAACTCAAAATGGATCAAGGAGCTTGATATCAAATCAGAGACTCTGCGTCTGAGAGAAGAAAAAGTTGGCTCCGATCTACATATTGTGGGGTCGGGCTCCAAATTCCTTAATAGCACACCCATAGCACAAGAGTTAATAACAAGAATCAACACATGGGACTTACTTAAACTAAAAAGTTTTTTCTCAGCAAGAGAAACAATAAGAGAGGTAAATAGGGAGCCTACATCCTGGGAACAAATCTTTACTCCTCACACTTCAGATAGAGCCCTAATATCCAGAGTATACAAAGAACTCAAAAAATTAGACAATAAGATAACAAATAACCCAATCAACAAATGGGCCAAGGACCTGAACAGACACTTCTCAGAGGAGGATATACAATCAATCAACAAGTACATGAAAAAATGCTCACCATTCTAGCAGTCAGAGAAATGCAAATCAAAACCACCCTAAGATACCATCTCACTCCAGTAAGATTGGTAGCCACTATGAAGTCAAACAACAAGTGCTGGGGAGGATGTGGAGAAAAGCGTACACTTGTGCATTGCTGGTGGGACTGCAAATTGGTGCAGCCAATATGGAAAGCAGTTTGGAGATTCCTGGGAAAGCTGGGAATGGAACCACCATTTGACCCTGCTATTGCCCTTCTTGGACTATTCCCTGAAGACCTTAAAAGAGCATGCTACAGGGATACTGCTACATCAATGTTCATAGAAGCACAATTCACAATAGCTAGACTGTGGAACCAACCCAGATGCCCTTCAATAGATGAACAGATAAAAAATGTGGCATTTATACACTATGGAATATTATGCAGCAATAAAAAAGACAAAATCATGGAATTTGCAGGGAAATGGATGGCACTAGAACAGATTATGCTTAGTGAAGCTAGCCAATCCCTAAAAAACAAATACCAAATGTCTTCTTTGATATAATGAGAGAAACTATGAACAGAGTAGGGAGGAAGAGCAGGAAAAAAAAGATTAACTTTAAACAGAGACATGAGATGGGAGGGAAAGGGAAAGAAAAGGGAAATTGCATGGAAATGAAGGGAGACCCTCATAGCTATACAAAATTACATATAAGAGGTTGTGAGGGGAATGGGACAATAAACAAGGAGAGAAATGAATTACAGTAGATGGGGTAGAGAGAGAAGATGGAAGGGGAGGGAAGGGGAGATAGTAGGGGATAGGAAAGGTATCAGAATACAATAGTTACTAATAGGGCATTATGTAAAAATGTTGATGTGTAACCGATGTGATTCTGCAATCTGCATTTGGGGTAAAACGTGGGAGTTTATAACCCTCTTCAATCTAATGTATGAAATATGATATGCCAAGAGCTTTGTAATGTTGTGAACGACCAAAAAAAAACATTTAGGGTTACTATTGGGACATGGTTTGTATTTCCAGCCATATTTTTTTATTTTTGTTATTTAAGTTGACTTGGTTTTCCTCTTTGATTAGTTTTTTCCTTTACTGCATACCTCCCTCTGTTGATTTTCATTGCTGTTTTTCATTTCCTGTTCATGAAATATTTTGCCAAGGATGTTTTGTAGCACCAGTTGTCTAGTTATACATACTTTTAACTTTTGATTATCATGGAAAGTTTTTATTTCATTTTCAAATCTAAAGCTTAATTTTGCTGAATACAAGATTCTTGATTGGCACCAATTATCTTACACAGCTTGATATATGTTGTTCCAGGATCTTCTGGCTTTCAGGGTCTGGGTTGAAAAATCTGCCATTATCACAATTGTTTTTCCCCTATATGTAATCTTATTCCTTTTTCTTGTGGCTTTTAAAATTCTCTCCTTATTCTGTATGTTGGGCATTTTCCTTATACTGTGCCTTGATGTGAATCTGTTGTGATTTTGTAAATTTGGCTTCCTGCAGGCTTCTTGAATTTGGATTTCCAATTTATTCTACATGTTTGGAAAGATTCTGGTATTATTTCATTGAATAGATTGTATACTCCTGTGATTTGGTCCTCTATGCCTTCTTCTATCCCAATAACTCTTAAATTTTAGCTCTTAAATAACTCTGAAATTTAAAAATTGTTTTTTGGACTTTTCTTCTTTGCATTACTTTTAAAACATCTTTTTAAGTTTTTCTCTCAGGGCATAATCTTCGTATACTTCAGATATGAGAGGAAATGTATTTTTAAAAATGCCTTCTGCCCTTGGAGGTCACTATAGTGACTGAACAGTACATGAAATTGTAATACTTTTCAAATCACTTCACCAATGACTTGCCTGACTGAGTCCATGAATGTTGCATCAGCACACAGTTCATTCAGAGAGAGTATGACTTTTCTATGAGAAGAAAAGTTTCCTAAAATTCTTCCACTGTAACTCCCTCTGTCACTGTGTAGTCAAGGGCCATTGTCTCCCATGGAAGCCTTCTTACCAGTCTCTTGGGGTAGACATTGAAAGATGATCAGTGCTTGGAATGATTTGGTCCCTAATACTTTACTATTATTCAGTACAGGTTTTAGAACCACTTTCATCCACACAAGGGTGGACTTGGTGGACAAAAAGCTGAGCTGGAAGAAAATGTTTTATTTGTATTTTGTTTGCCTAGATGGTAAGACAAATGAACAAAGAAGTTCCTCATCTTGCTGCACTGACCACAGGCAAGCAAAGGAAATGATCACTTAAGTGATCAGCAGGCAGGATGGTCAAGTCATATTGGGCAAAGAGTTCAGAGATAGAAGTTCATAGGTTAGTTGCCTATGAACTCCACCTTTGGTCACAACCTTTTGGAAAGGATGGAGACACATATTGTGCCTTCAAACTTTAGTAGACACTGCACCTCACAAAACATTCAGTTAAATAGGGCACTCAAGGACTGAAGTGGCTGGTGCCAACGTGTAAGGTATTTGTAGGGTGTGTAGATCAACCCAGCCTCTGGCCCTGGAGGGATAATCACAGCAGTAGTGTGAGGAGTTCCTTTTGGCATGACAGAGGTCTGTATTTGTCTGATCAAAGGAATTATGGTAGGGTCAGCTGGAGACAATAACTCAGGGTCACTGGTGAGAGAAAATGTGCAGCTCCAGTTATGATCCTTGGAGCAACCAGGGCTGTTGCCACAAGAGAAAATGCAAGGGCTGGTGATTTAATGTTGACACCTCTGCAGGTGTCATTCAGAATCAGAAGCTCATAACTGCTGTCTTTAGTTTTACTTTGCTCTATTCTGAGCATCTTCTACATTGATTAGTACATCTGAATCTTCATGTATATGCCCCTGATTCAGTTTGTTCTATTTCCTCCTCCTTGAATTTATCTCTTACTGAGCCTTTGCCTCAGGCCGTTGTTTTGCCTCCATTTACTGTCTCAAGCTCTTTAGCTGTAAATCCTCTGGGGCCAAAGTTCCTAACAAGAAAATTAAAATCTAGATATTTAAATTTTTTGAATTTTTTTACACAAATAGAGCACACCTTTTCATTTCTCTGGTTGTACATAATGCAGAATCACTCCATTTGTTAAATCATACCATACAAAGGATAGTAATTCCTTTCTCATTCCACCATCTCACCCACACACATCCTCCCCTCAACCTGCTCTAATCTGCTCAATTCAAAATTTCTCCTTCTTTCCTTGAGTCTCCTCCAGAATATTATGGACCTGATCTACTTATCAGAGAATATATTTGGAACTTATTTTGTTCCATGATAGTCTCCAACTCTGTCCATTAACCTGCCAATGCCTTTTTCTTTAAGGCTCAGTAATATTCCACTCTGCATATGTACCAGTTTGTTTATACATTAAACTGTTGAAGGGCATCTAGGTTATTTCCATGAATTACCTACTGTGAATTCAGCTGCTATGATCACTGATGTCACTGCATTACTATGGTGTGCTGATTTTAAATCTTTTGCATATACACCTAGGAGTGGGAAAGCTGGGTCAAATGGTGGTTCCCTCAAATTTTTCTAAGGAATCTCCAATCTGCTTTCCAAAGTGGTCACACCATTTTTTTAGTGGCAAAAATCTGAATATTCTTTTACAGACACATTCAGTTTCTGTCATAACTGAACAATAGTTCCCACATAATCAGTCAATTTTGCACTCTTTTTTCTTTTTTGTACTGCCATTTAATGTGTGTACATGTCTTTAGGTACTTTGCTAATTTCTTCCGCTGTCAACTGCTAGAAGTGGCTGAACATCCTCCAGAATTTGGACAGGCTGCTCAAGAGCTTCTTGTCATTCACCTACTCCATCAGGTTTTCTGGGACTACCACTTCCCCTGACCATATTCCAGACTCCACAGATCACTTCACCCAATGCCATGACACCAGCACCAGACAGGAGGAATGTTCAGGGGCAACCCCTGGGCACTGTCTGCTGAGGACTCTGTGCCTCTCTGCACTGGCCCCTGCTCTGGATCCAGAGCTGAGCCCCATGGAAGCTTGTCTATGAATTACAGTGAAAGTTGAGGAATGTGTATATATTACACTATAAGGAGATATAGTGACATATGCCACAGTGATTCTGGTGGCCCAGCTGTATGGACAATCTTATGCCCTAGATGTATGCTAATAGAGGAATTGGTGATAGGAGACAAAATCTGATGTTTAGGGAAAGCCCCACAGAACAATCCTAATTGTTTTGGAACTGTCATGTCACCATGGGAGTTTTGTAACAGTCATGTCACCTGATGTAGAGAATTACACACCTTTTGAATTACAGCACATGGTGCAAAGCCTGGTAGGTACAAAACAACACCAGTCATCACTTGAACATGAGGCCATAACTGTGTGATTTTCCAGTCAGAAGGTCAAGGAGGTTCAGCATAGTGGATAATTTGCATCTGGGAAGGAGCAACAGCAGGGCTTGCTCCTAGTACTCTGCATGGGCACGTGGTAAAGGCCCCATATCTCCAAGTTTCCAGTACCAGACACTCTCCCAGGAGTCCCATGTATGTCCCATGGGTGGAGATGAGGCTTTGGGTACAAGGTGAGTGTGACACTACTGCTACCTGAGGGCTCCAGTTCAACAATGTCTAATAATAATACAGTGAAACCTGATTATGCAACGACTCCTAACCACATTAAAATTAAAAAGGCATGCATAATTATTTTAATAATGTTACATAACCCACTATAACAAAGAAGTATCATTTCCACAAAGATTGAATGAACATTATTTATGATATAATTTACATTCTTTTTCTCATGTCGTTTCTTTGAAATATGTTACATGTTAATTTGGACAGTGAAATTTTCTCAGAAATGTCTGATTTGTTTTCTATTTTCTCATTTACATTTGTTAAGGTAGATTTACTTAACCAAATAATCAAAGCATGATTGGTAATTTTCTAACCACTGAGTTGTTAGCAGAAATAACATTTACCCTTTCATATTTACAAGCACATAATATAAATATGATTCATGATTTTTAGAATAAATTCAACTTTGAAGGAAAATGATGTTTGTTTCAAAACTACAGTTTGACCAACTGTCTTATGAAAGTCCATAATTTAAGTAATATAATAACACAATATTTCTAAATCTACATAGTATAATTGCTTAAGTTTTTTCTTTTAGAGAGAGTGAGAGAGAAGAGAAAGAGAGAGAGAGAGAGAGAGAGAGAGAGAGAGAGAGAGAGAGAATTTTTAATATTTATTTTTTAGTTCTCGGCAGACACAACATCTTTGTTGGTATGTGGTGCTGAGGATCGAACCCAGGCCGCACGCATGCCTGGCGAGCGCGCTACCGCTTGAGCCACATCCCCAGCCCTAATTGCTTAAGTTTTTATTTCTTCTTTTTAGATATACATGACAGTAGAGTGGTTTGGGATATATATATATATATATATATATATATATATATATATATATATAAATGGAATATAATTGACCATTCTTGTCATTATACATGATGCAGAGTTACACTAGTTGTATATTCATATATAAAAATAGAAGTTATATAAATAATCTAATTTGGGGGTATAAAAAAGCAGTCTTTTCACTATTCACTGTTACAAGCTTCTGCCATTGTTATGTTTGTGTTCATAGAAATGCAATGTTGATTTTAAGTGACTTTTTTGATCATCAAGCTTTTAGAGTAAAAAATAAATAAACTCTGTGTTTGCAATGTCAAAAACAACATGAAGGTATTTTTGTGCCAGGTCATATTCAACAAAGAGTGACCTGAGAAGGAAATGATCCTGATGATGAGGTGGTTCTTAATTCAATTGGTGTATCTCAGATGGCTTCCATCCCTAGACACAAATATGTTTTCCCATTCAAGTCATGAACACAATGCCCATGCTTTCATGAAGAGAGAGTATTCATGTGGTCATGAAAACAGATTTCCACTCACAGAGGTGACCTGCCTACAGCCAGGTGGCAACAGCCAAATCCAACCCTGAGTTCTAATATGAGATTATTTCCTATGGGAAGCAGCCAGGTACCTCAGAGCAGTTTGATGACACTAGACCTTTTATCATGGCAGACTGACATTAGTTCTCAGTGAAACATGCATTTACCCTTGAGGGAGCTTTTTTTCCTTGCCTGCAGTGCTTCTGCCAAAACTGTTATCCATGGACTTAGTGAACACCTTAACCACCATTGTGGTATTCAACATGGGGCTTCTGAGCACAATGCTTATGTCACAGCCAATAAAGGGCAGTAATCAAGCCATATCCCTGCCATTACTACTCTTACATTTCTCCAACATCCTAAAACACCAGGTCTGACAAAAAAAGTTGATTGGATTTTGAGGAGTCAAAGATGAATTTTGGTGACAGGTTTCACCCATATTCAATACATGATGATGTTTGTGGCATAGGCAGGATTCCTGGAGCTGGAATGAGGGCCTGGGACTGGGAGTGACTCCACACACTAGTGACCCACTAGCACAATGTTTGCTTCCCAGTTCAGTAATTCAACCCTATATTGGTCTAGTGCAGAGGACTTAGCTCCACACATGACACAAGAATGACTGCTCTAACCTGGGTCCAAGCCTCCCTTTTGCTACTCATGACAAGGAATCATTAGACCAAGTTGGGGCTATTGGGACATGATTGGTTTGATAATCAGGGGAATTAGGTTGCCACTGCTGACTCAAAATAAGGAGGCAATGCATGGAAAGAAGCATGTTCTCTATTCCTTCATTAGACTGCAGTTAAGGTCAGAAAACCAACACAATTCACTTCAGCAGGGCTATTGGTGCACCTGTGTTGTCTGCAGTGATGATTTGGGCCATTCCACCTGGCAGTACTAGCTAGAGATCAACACTAGCCAAAGCACGTTTTGGTGATCAAGGGACTTAGAAATGGGGAGTGAAGAAAGTATCAATGATGAACACAGGAATTAGAATTCTATGAGAAAATATTTATTTTAATGTGAATGTGTTTGAATATGATTTCCTTCCTCTGTGTGATCCTAGTGTCATCTAACATAGGTGTGTTAAAAATAGGTAACATTAGATGAGCATGGTGACACATGCCTGTATTTCCAGCTGCTCAGGAGACTGAGGCAAGAGAATCATGAGATCAAAGACAGTATGAACAAAACCAAGGCACTAAGCTATTCAGTGAGGCCCTATTTTTAAATAAAATACAAGATAGTTCTGGGGACTCGGCTCAATGCTCTAGTGATCCTGAGTTCAATCCCTGGTACCAAAAAGAAAAAAAATAGTTAACTTTATATTTCAATATTTAACTTACAGGATATCAAAATGGAGGGAAATGAACATACTTGAGGTCAAAAAATATATTTTATTATCTTATTGGGAAAAGATGAGCATTTTTTGTTTGGGCGGTTTGTTGGATAATATTATCTTAGTGCATGTGGCCTGGATATCATATGGATATAGGAATGAGTTTCTGGTTATCCCAGGTGGGATATGGTGCCTTTTTTAGTTACAAATTTCATAGCTTCAGTTTATTTCTCAAAATTGATTATATGTTTATTTCTGGTAATAGGAGGAATGCTTTCTGTTATACTAGCCACGGAGGATAAAATTGAAGCCCTGCAATCCTGTGACTTATGCATGCATATGTGTATCTGTTGAGCCACTACATAGAGAGGAGAGCTCAGGTTGTTCACATGTCCTTGGATTCACCTCCAGCATGGTTCTGATACTTCAATTCTTTCATAATTCACAGTAACTAAAACATCTGACTCTATGTTCATTTTATCTAATGCAAAGAATGAGTAGTACTAGATGAGGCATCTGTATATTTACCACAGAATTTAGCAGGATTAGAGCAGCTTTCTGAGTATAGAATGGCCTTCCTGGTCCATGATTAGTCAGATATGTCTGTTGCTGATGTGATGAGAACCCAACAACAACAATTTAGAGGAGGAATTTTTCCCCCTCATGCTTTCAGAAGTGTCAGTCCATATAGGGCCATCTCCATTGCTCTGGGCCCAAAGTGAGGTAGAATACCATGGCCAGATGACATGGAAAAGAAAAGCAACTTTAGTCATGACCATCAGAAAGCAGAGAGACCTCAGCTCACCAAGAACAAAATATAAACCACAATGTCCCATCCCCAGTGATAACCTCATTCAGCCATAGTCTACCTGCATATAGTTACCACCTATATCATTGGATTAACCATGGATTAATTTACACCTCACAACCTCTTCATTTTTCCTCTCAAGATTCTTGCATTGTCTCACACATGAGCTTTTGTGGGACATCTATATCCAAAACATAAGAGTCCCTGAATGCCCATGTGGGAGATCTCTCTTCATTGATTTCTGTCCTCAAATGCACATCACAGCTGGGCTCTCTGAGAGCCATTCATCTATAGATTTTTAGGGTAACTGTGTATTTGGTCACCATGCAAATTGTGAATTCCCTGGGCATAATACTGATAGGAAGACACTCGAATCAACTGTGAGGTCAAAAGAAGATTCTGAGGAGTTGGAGGTTCAGCATTCAACCTTCTTCAAGCTTCTTTGAGCAAAGTATCATCCTTGACTTCCCTGAACAATGGTTATAGTCAATTTCCAGTTGTTGACACGTTTAACATTCTTCCAATTCTTCTGAGCTGTTTTTTTTTTTTAATCTGGGTCTAGTTCAGACAGTCTGTTGCCCTTCCATGTTCCTGTCCATGGGCAGGGTATTCCCTGCTGAGAGACCACTGATGACAAGTGACTCAGCATAAGGACACCATGGACCCTCACATTCCTCATAGTTCTCTCAGTAGCTCCCAGATGGACTTTAGTTTCCTCTTTGACATTTCATTTAATGTTCCTTTTGTTGTTGACATGCTTTTAAGCATTTCACATGTTCTGCATTGTTTACTTATTCAACTTATTCATTACTTTTTCATTTACTTATTCATTGTTTATACTTTTGTGGATTTACTACCAATTTTAGCCTCAAACATTGTGTTTGACACATCTTATTCTGCAATGTACCATTAATAGCCATGTTTTTAGTCATCCATGTTTTATGTGGCATGTCTAAAAGCACCATAATTCAGCCCTAATGGACAAATCAACTTTAGGTCCTTTATTGTCTGTGAAGCTCATCAGTGTCATAGTTTCTAGGGCTGAGCTCTTAAAGATAATTTCTCAAGGATTCCTAAAGCAGAGATGATCCTGTCTCTGAACCAAGGTGTATTCCAGGTTTAGGGCTATGAATTGAGGCTGATGAGAGTCAGTGTCACTTTGAGAGTCTCCTCAAGGAGCCTGTCCATACTCCATGCAGGGAGAAGTGAACAAGTGCCCTTTTCGCTCATGCAAGACCACATAGAAAATTCTTCCTGAGTTACGAATTTGGCTGGAGGTGGGAGGAAATTCCAGAGAAGACTGTGCAGGCGTCTTCGGAAGGCCCTAGAATAGAGAAGCCTTCCCAGCATTGACTTCTGGACAGTGGTAAATTGTTCCCTGAGATTAGCAAGAGGCACATGCAGACATGCTGGGAGAAGAAAATAGACCCTAAGAGCCCCATCTTCTCACACTGTGCTCCCTCATCTGAACCTCAGCGTGTTCTCCATAAGGAAATTCATGGAAATTCTTCCATGCTTACACATATGATCAGCCTCCTTCAGTGCATTTCACAGGTGAGGTCCTCTGTGCCTTGGCTCTTGCCTGTGTCCTGGGGGTGACTCTGTATTAATCTGACCCTCGGAATGTGGTCACTGCAGCCCCAGATACAGTTTAAACTCTCCTGATGCCCACTCAGGGACTTAAGTTGGACTCCTCCTTTTCACCCCCAGGGCTGGCCTCACTCTTGAACTCTGCCTATGTAACCCCAGCTTCTCTCTTGGCTTCCTCTGAATGCCCTTCCACTGACACTTGCTGGTTGAGGATTAACAGACTAGCAGCCCTTCTCCAGAGGACCCCAAATCTTCTGTCACTGGAGAGCCTGTTGTCAGGATGCCCAGCCTCATTCTGTGCCAGTTGTGCCAAAACGTACCCTGTCCTATGTCTCAGATTGGTGGCATTCACAATGCACTCGAAGTCATGGCAGGTCAAGTTTCTGTTACCAGGGGCTTTCTTTCTGTTAGAGGACAATCTTTCAAACTCAAGCCTATCTCCCCACATGCACGAGTTTAGAGAAATTTTGTTAAACCTTGTGCAGATGCTGGCTTCTTAGGTACTGAGAAACCAAGACTTATGTGTTCCATCTAATGTCATCCCAGATAATGACAGATTTCTGCCAATGTGCGGATTTCTACACGTGTTTTACCTTTTGTTAAGTTTCTTACTTATTCACTACCATCTCCCATTGTGATTAGTTTATTTTTTCCCCATCATATCAATTTGGTTACCTTTCATAGCCTTTTATATACACTTTAAATTTATTTTCATAATGGTTTCTACATGCTTTACACCAACTACTTTAAATCAATACCAACATACGGGTTCCAACATGGCGGCCAGCGAGCAGGCAGCATTTTCTGTGCCTCCGCAGTAACGGGATCAGAGAGACACATAAATACAGTTGCATGGGACCTGCTGAGGAACTTCTAACAATATTCCATTGAAAGGAGACCTGCTGATAACTAGTAAGTCTGTGGGAGGGGTCAGTTTGTCTCAGGCGAGTGAATCTAGGCAACGCGGATCAGGGACACAATCCCACAGGGACACAATCCCGCCGGCCGCAGCAGGAACTGCAGTGAACTGCAGCGAACGTACGAAAGGCCGCGGCTGACTGGGCCCCCGCAGGCCTGAGTCTGTGAACTGCCTCTGGCGGTTTGTCGCTGCAAACAACACCCCCACCCCACCCCCAGCCGGTTCGGAGCAACGCGGATCAGGGACACAATCCAGCCAGCTGCAGCCGAACTGCAACGAACATACAAATGGCCTGAGTCTGTGAACTGCCTCTGGCGGTTTGGCGCTGCAAACAACACCCCCACCCCACCCCCAGCCGGTTCGGAACAATGCGGATCAGGGACACATTCCAACTGGCCACCGCTGAACTGCAGCAAACTGCAGCAAACATACAAACGGCCGCGGCCAGACTGGGCCCGCAGGCCTGAGTCTGTGAACTGCCTCTGGCGGTTTGGCGCTACAAACAACACCCCCACCCCCCCCATCCCACCCCCAGCCGGTTCGGAGCTGCAAACCACGACCCCCCACTCCCACCCCCACCCCGCTCCTGTGAACAACTCCTGCCCACTGGGCTCTGCAAAAGGCCCCGACCACACGGCAAACGGACAAATAGTCCCGACCACCGGGCACTTCGAACAGCCCTGCCCGCACGGGGGAATCAGGAGTGGCGCGGGACCCACCGCACGTAACTCCCAGCTACGGCTCCCACCAGAGGTAACATCTGAGGTCTCTTAAACCAGTTTCCAGGGGCGTGACTACCAGAGGGCAAGCAAATTCGCTGCGGGTCCTCAACCCCAAGCCCTACAAACTTAGGATTCCAGGGAATGGCAAACAGGGAGAGCGTGCCCAGGTGGCCATGAAAACAGGGCACACAGGAGCAGCAGACCTGGTGTGTAGCCAGTATTGTGGTGAGCATTACCGGTGAGCAGACCCGCCCAGTCGGGGAGGAAAGGCTGCTGCACAGTTACAGGCTCCCGCCTACTAAGAAGAGAAGCTTAGCCTGGAGGGCACAGCTTCACCTAATGGAAGAATAGTGAATCAGACTCTAAGACTGCATTTATTAATTTTTTTTTTGTGGATGTTGTTGTTGGGTTTTTGTTGTTGTTGTTGTTGTTGCTGTTTTGTAAAAAAAGTGTTTTTAAAATTCATTTTATTTTATTTTATTTTATTTTTTAATTTTAATCCTCATCTCTATTATTACTATTGTTATTTTTTTTAATTCTTTTAAATCTTCAATTTTTTCTTTCTCTTTCTTCTCTTCCTCTGTCTTTCCATTTCTTTTCAATTCTCTTATTCCCCCTTCCTTTTTTCTACCTGGTTACTCTCATTCTCTTTGGTGATTTCTTCCCTTCCCTGCTAATACCTTTCCTCCCAAGCATCAAATAAATTTATAGGAGTAGACAGTAACTCAACAGTCAAACAGAACAAAAAGCAAAATGAGCAGTATGAAAAAGCAAGGAAGAAAAGGAGTACAAACAACACAGGACAGCCCAAATATTCAGGACGACATAGAGTCATCAGAAAAGTGCTCATATAAAGAACTTAGGGAACACCTTAGACAGATAGAATGGAACCTTAAAGAGGACACAAGACAGCAAATTCAAGCAGCGAAAGAACACATTGAGAAGGAATTACATAAAAGGATAAAAGAAGAAGTTAAGCATCTATATCAGGAGATAGAGACTATAAAAAAGAATCAAACAGTAATCTTAGAAATGAAGGAAATTATAAACCAAATTAAAATCTCAAATGAGAGTATCACTAATAGGGTGGAGCAACTAGAAGCCAGAACGTCTGATAATGAAGACAAAATATATCAAATTGAAAAGAGTCTAGCCAACTCAGATAGGATGGTTAAAAATCATGAGAGAAACATACAAGAGATATGCGATAATATAAAAAAAAATTTAAGAGTCATTGGGATAGAGGAAGGGATAGAAATTGAAACCAGGGGAATGAGTAATTTACTAAATGAAATAATTACAGAAAACTTTCCAGAAATAAAAAAGGAAACAGATGTACAAATTGTAGATGCATACAGGACACCGAGCATACAAAATCACAGTAGACCAACGCCAAGACACATTGTTATGAAGATATCCAATATACAGAACAAAGAGAGAATATTAAAAGCTACAAGAGAAAGGAGACAGATTACATTCAGGGGTAAACCAATAAGGTTAACAACGGATTTTTCAACACAGACGCTGAAAGCAAGAAGATCCTGGAACAACGTATTCCAAACACTGAAAGACAATGGATGCCAACCAAGAATCCTGTATCCAGCAAAATTAAGCTTCAGGTACGACAACGAAATAAAAATCTTTCGCGATAAACAAAAACTAAAAGAATTTGCAGCCAGAAAACCAGCATTGCAAAGCATCTTGAGCAAAACACTCCACGAGGAAGAAATGAAAAACAATAACCAAAGCCAACAGTGGGAAGTACCTCAGTAAAGACAGACAGGGGGGGGGGGGAAGCAAATCATGGAGAAACAAACTAAATTGAAAAAAAAAGAGAGATAAATAATCAAACATGGCTGGAAGTACAAACCATATATCAATAGTAACTCTAAACATTAATGGTTTAAACACTCCAATAAAGCGACATAGGCTGGTAACATGGATTAAAAAAACAAATCCAACAATATGCTGCCTCCAGGAGACACACCTGACTGGAAAAGACATACACAGGCTGAAGGTGAAAGGTTGGAAAAAAATATATCACGCACACAGTCCTCGCAAGCAAGCAGGTGTGGCCATCCTCATATCGAATAAAATCGACTTCAAGACTAAATTAATCCAAAGGGATAAGGAAGGACATTATATTCTGTTAAAAGGAACCATTAAACAACAAGATATAATAATTATCAATATTTATGCACCTAATAATGGTGCTGTGAAGTTCATAAAACAAATTCTCCTCAAGTTCAAGAATCAAATAGACCACAACACAATAATTATGGGCGACTTCAACACACCTCTCTCACCATTGGACAGATCCTCCAAACAAAAGTTGAATAAAGAAACTATAGAACTCAATACCACAATCAATAACCTAGACTTAACTGACATATATAGAATATATCAACCATCATCAAATGGATATACTTTTTTCTCAGCAGCACATGGATCCTTCTCAAAAATAGACAATATATTATGCCATAGGGCAACCCTCAGAAAATATAAAGGGGTGGAGATAATACCATGCATTTTATCTGATCATACTGGAATGAAACTGGAAATCAATGATAAAAGAAGGAAGGGAAAATACAATATCACATGGAAAATGAACAATATGTTACTGAATGATCAAAGGGTTACAGAAGACATAAAGGAGTAAATCAAAAAATTCTTAGAGATAAATGAAAATACAGACACAACCTATCGGAATCTATGGGACACAATGAAAGCAGTTTTAAGAGGGAAATTCATCGCCTGGAGGTCATTCCTCAAAAAAAGGAAAAACCAACAAATAAATGAGCTCACACTTCATCTCAAAGCCCTAGAAAAGGAAGAGCAAAACAACAGCAAATGTAGCAGAAAGCAAGAAATAATTAAAATCAGAGCGGAAATCAACGAAATTGAAACAAAAGAAACTATTGAAAAAATTAACAAAAAAAAGTTGGTTCTTTGAAAAAATAAACAAGATTGACAGACCCTTAGCCATGGTAACAAAGAGAAGAAGAGAGAGAAATCAAATTACTAGCATAAGGGACGAAAAATGCAATATCACAACAGATGCTACAGAAATATAGAAGACAATTAGAAATTATTTTGAAAACCTATACTCCAATAAAATAGAGGATAGTGAAGACATCGATAAATTCCTTAAGACATACGATTTGCCCAGACTGAGTCAGGAGGACACACACAATTTGAACAGACCAATATCAATGGATGAAATTGAAGAAGCCATCAAAAGACTACCAACCAAGAAAAGCCCAGGACCGGATGGGTATACAGCGGAGTTTTACAAAACCTTTAAAGAAGAATTAATACCAATACTTTTCAAGTTATTCCAGGAAATAGAAAAAGAGGGAGCTCTTCCAAAATCATTCTATGAGGCCAACATCACATTGATTCCGAAGCCAGACAAAGACACATCAAAGAAAGAAAACTACAGACCAATATCTCTGATGAACCTAGATGCAAAAATCCTCAATAAAATTCTGGCGAATGGGATACAAAGGCACATCAAAAAAATTGTGCACCATGATCAAGTAGGATTCATCCCTGAGATGCAAGGATGGTTCAACATACGGAAATCAATAAATATTATTCACCATATCAATAGACTTAAAAATAAGAACCATATGATCATCTCGATAGACGCAGAAAAAGCATTCGACAAAGTACAGCATCCCTTTATGTTCAAAACATTAGAAAAACTAGGGATAACAGGAACTTACCTTGACATTGTAAAAGCTATCTATGCTAAGCCCCAGGCTAGCATCATTCTGAATGGAGAAAAATGGAAGGCATTCCCTCTAAAATCTGGAACAAGGCAGAGATGTCCTCTATCACCACTTCTATTCAATATAGTTCTCGAAACACTGGCCAGAGCAATTAGACAAACGAAAGAAATTAAAGGCATAAAAATTGGAAAAGAAGAGCTTAAATTATCACTATTTGCGGATGACATGATTATATATCTAGAAGACCCAAAAGGGTCTACAAAAAAACTACTAGAACTAATAAATGAATTCAGCCAAGTGGCAGGATATAAAATCAACACACACAAATCAAAGGCATTTCTTTATATCAGCAACAAAACTTCTGAAATGGAAATAAGGGAAAACACTCCATTCACAATATCCTCAAAAAAAATAAAATACTTGGGAATCAACCTAACAAAAGAGGTGAAAGATTTATACAATGAAAACTACAGAACTCTAAAAAGAGAAGTAGAAAAAGATCTTAGGAGATGGAAAAATATACCCTGTTCATGGATAGGCAGAACTAACATCATCAAAATGGCGATATTACCAAAAGTTCTCTATAGGTTTAATGCAATGCCAATCAAAATCCCAATGGCATTGCTTGTAGAAATAGACAAAGCAATCATGAAATTCATATGGAAAAATAAAAGACCCAGAATAGCAAAATCAATTCTAAGCAGGAAGTGTGAATCAGGTGGTATAGCAATACCAGACTTCAAACTATATTACAGAGCAATAGTAACAAAAACAGCATGGTACTGGTACCAGAACAGGTGGGTGGACCAATGGTATAGAATAGAGGACACAGAGACTAATCCACAAAGTTACAAATATCTTATATTTGATAAAGGGGCTAAAAGCATGCAATGGAGGAAGGATAGCATCTTCAACAAATGGTGTTGGGAAACTGGAAATCCATATGCAACAAAATGAATCTGAATCCCCTCCTCTCGCCATGTACAAAAGTTAACTCAAAATGGATCAAGGACCTGGATATCAAATCAGAGACTCTGCATATGATAGAAGAAAAAGTTGGTTCTGATCTAGATATTGTGGGGTCGGGCTCCAAATTCCTTAACAGGACACCCATAGCACAAGAGTTAATGGCAAGAATCAACACATGGGACTTACTTAAACTAAAAAGTTTTTTCACAGCAAGAGAAACAATAAGAGAAGTAAATAGGGAGCCTACATCATGGGAACAAATATTTACCCCTCACACTTCAGATAGAGCCCTAATATCCAGAGTATACAAAGAACTCAAAAAATTAGACAATAAGAAAACAAATAACCCAATCAACAAATGGGCCAATGACCTGAACAGACACTTCTCAGAGGAGGACATACAATCAATCAACAAGTACATGAAAAAATGCTCACCTTCTCTAGCAGTCAGAGAAATGCAAATCAAAACCACCCTAAGATACCATCTCACTCCAGTAAGATTGGCAGCCATTAGGAAGTCAAACAACAACAAGTGCTGGCGAGGATGTGGGGAAAAGGGTACTCTTGTACATTGCTGGTGGGACTGCAAATTGGTTCGACCAATTTGGAAAGCAGTTTGGAGATTCCTGGGAAAGCTGGGAATGGAACCAACATTTGATCCAGCTATTGCCCTTCTCGGACTATTCCCTGAAGACCTTAAAAGAGCGTACTACAGGGATACTGCCACATCGATGTTCACAGCAGCACAATTCACAATAGCTAGACTGTGGAACCAACCCAGATGCCCTTCAATGGATGAATGGATTAAAAAAATGTCGAATTTATACACCATGGAGTATTATTCTGCATTAAAAAATGACAAAATCATGGAATTCGCAGGGAAATGGATGGCACTAGAACAGATTATGCTTAGTGAAGCTAGCCAATCCCTAAAAAACAAATACCAGATGTCTTCTTTGATATAATGAGAGCAACTAAGAATAGAGCAGGGAGGAAGAGCAGGAAGAAAATATTAACATTAAACAGAGACACGAGGTGGGAGGGAAAGGGAGAGAAAAGGGGAATTGCATGGAAATGGAAAGAGACTCTCATTGTTATAAAAAACTACATATAAGAGGTTGTGAGGGGAAAGGGGGGAAAAAACAAGGAGAGAAACGAATTACAGTAGACGGGATAAATAGAGAAATGGGGGGAGGGGGGATAGTAGAGGATAGGAAAGATAGCAGAATACAACAGTTACTAGTATGGCATTATGTAAAAATGTGTATGTGTAATCGATGTGATTCTGCAATCTGTATTTGGGGTAAAAATGGGAGTTCATACCTCACTTGAAACTAATGTTTGAAATATGATATGTCAAGAGCCTTGTAATGATTTGAACAACCAATAAAAAAATAAAAATAAAAATAAAAAATAAAAATAAAAAAAATCAATACCAACATAGTTTGCAATGATGCTACCTGAGTTCTATTACCATGTTCCCTCTCCTCCTCCCCTCATCTATTCTTGCATATGATGCTGTTGTCACAAGTATGATGTGCATACTAACATTTTTATGCTCATTTCCATTCTTGATTCAACCTATGAGCACTTCTCCTGTCTTTTAACTCATATGGTAAAATGGTCATTATTTCAGGTGTTTGTTAGAATGATGGGAAGCTAACACAGCAAGAATGCAGAACCACAGTCTAATCCCTGCATCCCCTCTCTTGTAGCTGCCCCTGCAGCCTTCCACTGGATACCAGGCCTCCTCCCTGCAGAAGAGCTTCAACACTTTCTGTTCCTCAGTTCCCGGCTGGTCTCTGCTGCTGCACCCTGTTGAACTCTCTCTGTCAGGGAGCATTCTAAGCAGTTGGATGGAGAGTTTGAAGTTAAAGAATTCAAATTGCCCTAAAAACCACCATTGGGTTTCAGGCTGACTCCATCCCAAGTATAAAATGCCTGGTTCTCTTAGGTCTCTTCCTTGTACTGGCCAATTGCCAGGACACAGACTTTACACAAACATGCTCTGTGTCTTAACATGAGAAACCCTCCCTCTCTGTAACCCCACTAACTCATCAATATAAGAAACTAGAAGATCCTTGCCAGGATGGTAAGTCTGGTACCTGAGGGAGAGCTATGAAAGGGTCTACTCATATCACCAAAGATTACCACAGGTGCCAGGGTTCTTAGGTTCTCAGAGGCCGCTCCAAGGGGACTTGGATCTAGAGAGCTAGACCCTAACTGAGAATTGTGAGACTCAGAACCATTGTTATGCCCCCACACAAATACTCAGTCATCCTCTGCCTCAGAATCTGCAATTCTCTACTCTGCAGTGGGACAATCACATGACATGAGAAGAACCATTGGGGATAAAATGGAGCAGGAAGCTGAAGACACCTGGGCCTAGGAAAGATGCATGTCCTATAGCCACAGGCAGAGACTCTAAGACCTGTGAGTAGAAATCAGGCAGCAGGAGGCTAGAGCAAGTCTTTTTGACAGGAGAGAAACTAGAAGGGCATACCTATCCCTTTTCCCCAGGAGAGACAAGCCAGGTTCCACTGAGAAAATGGCCAGCTAGACCAAGACTCCTCTGTCACTGCCAGAATTCAGCTCTCAGTGTATGTCAGTCTGGAGCAGGGGAAGTCATGGGCATCTAGAGCTGCACCTGCAACAGCTGGGGAGATCCCCTGCCCAGTCTCCTGAGAATTTCCCAGAATCCAGCCAGTCCCAGATTTCCAAATTTGAGTGTGGCCACCATGTGAGGATGTGCTCTATGGTGAGACATCTGCTGCAGGTACAGGAGCTAGAGGTGGATAGGGGACTTGTGGCTGGGTGATGGTATAGCTTGGGATGCTATGTTTAGGGACAGTCCTTTTTTTTCTCCCTGAGACCTAGGACAGTCCCTGGGGGAAGCCACAGCTTCTGGGTCCTGAGTAGTGAGAGAGTCGTGCCCATATGGGGAGTGCTCTGGAAGGTCTGTGCAGCCCAGACTCCTAGGATGGAACCTGCAACTAGTCCCCAGGATGTGAGGAGTCCAAGGACAGAGGCAGGAGTGAGACATACACCCTAACAGGAGAGAAGCTGAGCTGGCTCAAGGAACTCCCAGGGGTTGTCCCCTGAGCACTGCATGACATCTTTTATGCCACCTTGTTTATCTACAAGGTCAGTGATATGTGGGGTTATTAGCATCACTCCTGGCCCTCAGAAAAGGAGAAAACAACATTGTGCAATGGAAATATCCAGCCTGGAGATCCCTGAAATCTGATCTGATGAGTTAAGCAAAATCATTCAGTCATGATTACCATCCTTCACTTTATCTCTTTCTTCCTTCTCTTCATGATCATCATTGATAATTGTGAAGGTTCTGAGACTTTACCATATTTTCAAACTAAAATGCTATCCAGCCACAGTTTCACAGATGCTGCAGAACACAAAAACTCCTAGATCAGAAACAAAGAACATATTGCCACTCACAGCAATAGCAGGTGCCCAAACAGCAGCATTTTGTTGCACTATTTCCACAAAGCCATGCAAAGAATGTCAGGTGGCATTTTTCCACATGAGTTGAGCACCCTAAACCATTTATTTAGTACATCAAGAATAGCTGTTCTCTGCTCCAAAGGAAAACACACTCTCTACCTTCCAAGGTTGCTCACTCTCAAACATCCTTGGTAATACAGCCCAGAATGAAGGTGTTCAACACTATGGCTCAAGAGAAATGAAGAAATGCAGAGCCCCATTAACATTTTTCTGACAACCATGATCTATACCAACAATTGGAATACCATTTCCACTACCACACCCCATGGATACGGCTAGACTGATTTTGACCAAACATAGCAGGTATTTTGTTTAGTTTATAACTCAAAGCACAGACCAAACAACTCCTCAAAGAAGTCTTTCAGAAAATTTACCTTGGTTGGTCCTAGGAGGCCTCTTTAATCATTGCTAAAACAAAACAAGAAAAATTCCCACAGGGCTGCAGTTCTGAACTACAAGAGATTCATTTAAGATCTTATGGTATAACAAGGTAATTATGGTTGACAACAATTCATTGAATACTTCAAAGTAGCTAATAGAGAGGATTTTAAAAGTTCCTCACATAAGAAATTATAAATGTTTGAGACAATGCATTTGCAATGACCCTGATCCAGTCATTTTAAATATATGTATAAATATGAATACACATACATAAAGATCACACAGTAACCCATAAATGTGTACAGATATTATGTATAAATTAACATTAAATGTTTTTCAATGAATTTCCTGGCAGAAAAAGCATCAGGAAAACAAAAGAACAGATCCACACTGCAGTCCTAAGAGCAGCACAGCAGGGAGCTTTCTCATCAGGATCTAAAGTCCAAAGTCCTAAGGAACTCAGACATCTGTATACTAGTCTTCAGGGCATCAGAATGCAGAGAGGTGAAGGAGCCCAAATGGCACAAGTGCACAAGTAAGGCAGAAGAAAACTCTATTCAATCATGTCCAGGTTGGGCCCATGTTTAACTGAGCAGCTATCATAGGCCTGACTCTGAAATTTGAGTTTTCAATGAACTGAGCAGCCTGACACCATCTGGAGAACAGTGTCATCATCAACAAAGAATGTCCTGGTGCCATTCAAACACCAGGCTTCAAAATACAACCTTTTATTTAGTACATCAAGACTAGCTGTTCTCTGCTCCAAAGGGAAACACTCTCTCTACCTTCCAAGGTTGCTCACTCTACAAACATCCTTGGTCTTGGCCTTATGGCATCACAAAAGTAGGGAAATGCCTGAACATCAACTTCTTCATCTTCAAATAGGGGAGGGTTAAAGTGTGTAAAGCACTCAGCCAGTGCTAAAGCATCACTATTAACCATTAAATTATGAATAATATACCTTTCCCTCAATGCACCCCAACTCTAAGCCTGTGTCTATTCCCCTCCTCCTCCTTTATCACTGCCTAACAGAACTCAAACTTTGGCTCCACAGGGAACCAGGCACAAGTCTTACAGGTGGACTAAAGACTAGAAATGCAAGGAAGAAGTTCAGTCCTAGTTTCTAGCTCATCCTGCACTCCACATAATGAGCAAACTTAGACCCTACATTCATCTTCTCTGGGTCTTAGTTTTCTCACCTGTAAAACAGGGACACTTGCCCCAAGGGTAACCCAAGAGTTGTTCTGAAACCCAAAGTGAGACAGCAAACAAGGAAGCCAGTGTTCATCAGACACCTACTGGTCTCAGTAACCCTCATAATCTCCCTTATGCAGAATAACATTCTACCCATTTTACAGGCAAGAAAACTGAAGCCCAGAAGTGACCTATGCCTGAAGGGACTCAACATCTTGATTTCACCACCTGATTGTCTGGGAGGTACAGAATCATGCCCTGCAGGAGGATCCTTTCCTGATTCAAGAGAGAGCCAGACAGGAGCAGGCCAGGCTTGGCCAACCCAGCCAAGGTAGTAGGGTTGGTCTAAACTGACCAGAGTGCAAAGTGTAGGAGTCCAGCCTGGGGCCTGATCAGAAAAGCCACAACCTTGTCCCCTCCTTCTGACATCCAGTCTTCTGGGGCTCCTGTTCCAATGAGCACTCAGCCAATTTCCACATTCTCTCTATGCCCCTGGGTGACAGTTCACAAACCCATGACACCCTTGGAGGAACTAAGAAAAGATGCAAAATGTGGTTCAGGAAGGCCCCACCCAGGGCTCCAGGGATGGGGCCAGACTGGTGGCTGCCCTGAGGAGCAGTTGGGCTCTGGATCCTTATCATAGCAGGGCAGTTGGCAGTTGTCTCTCTGCAGGAGACCCCCAGGGGTAACAGCTATGGGCCCTGGATCAGGCCAACTGAGGACAGGGACCAGAACCAGTCCAGGGTGAGGAAAGGGCCAAGGGCCTCATGGAACTGTATATACTGTAGCAGCCACTGCCATCAGGAGGACCAGGACTATCCCCTCCACAGACCCCATACCACAAGGGCCTCTGACCCTGAGAGCAGACAAGGCCCAGGGTAGGCCACCGGGTACTGGACCCTCCTGCTGCTGCTGGACCTGGCAGTAGATGCCCATGATAGAGGCCCCAACGGCAGCAACTGGGAGCGGGCCTAGCCCAGTAGCCTGACCATGAAGCAGTCTGTCCAACCTGCAGAGCCCTTGGAGCAGGTAAGGAGTCTTGGGGTAACATGAGAGTCTCAGATGAAGCTGGGAATTGGTGGTAGAGGAGGAGGGCAGCAGATGTAGCAAAAGTGGTAAGAAAGGATCAGCCTGAGACACTGGCCTAAAGTGCTGATTTTTGTCCATTGTTAGTTTGTTTGAATTAATTTTCAACATTCTATTGAAGTATTATTTATCTTGGTTCCTCAGTCTTTTTGCACTAAAGATAGTGCCTCACTCACTCCCCCTAGTCCATTATTAGCATCTCCCATTTGCACAGGGTTCAGCCTTTCCACTCCTCCTTCTCCCTGCTTCCTCTTGGCTGTACTCTACACCCTTATGGTTTGGCTGAACCACTGAAGGCGGAAATCAGGGATCCAGTCATCAGACCCTTAGCCTAGGATTCTCAACCAGGGCTGAATTTGGGGGTTGCTTCCTCCCCAGAGCTGTAGATGCATGATCATGTCTTGTATTTTGTGACAAAAAAGGGAGGTGCTGGGGAGTGCGCCCAGTGATTGGCCCATGATAAGCACATCTGCCACAGAGCTACATCCCCAGCTCTGTCCTATGATGGTCTAAGAGAAGGGGTGTTCTGCAGAGCCCTCTCCTGAGAATGAAGTATGGATTTCACTTGATCTCCCCCAAGCATGTGCCCTCACTGCCTTGTTCATTAACATTTCCTGCATACCAGGCCTGGAGACAACAGAGAGGACTGGCCTGCACCAAGGGAACTGTCTAGTTATGAGAGACAGACTTTTGGTCCTTCTAGAAGCCATAGAGGTAGAGAAGAGGTGCTCCCTCTGTGGGTTGAAGCCCAATCTGGTCTCACAGATGAATGGGTGCTGGCTAGTGATGCTACAGCCCAGCAGAGACACTAGAGTTCCATGGAGAGGGAAGCGGGTGGGCACCAAGAAAAGCAGGGAGCTTCTGGGATGAAGCAGGTGGAACACCTAGGTCTGGTGCCCCAGACTAGGTTCTGCTGTCTGGGTGCAGGCTCTGGGGGATTTAAGTCCGAGTCAAACTTGTGTTTTGGAAAAACCAACTCAGGTCTGGAGTTTGTGTGAGGCCAGAATTGAGTCCAGGGACAGAGACAGAAGACAGAGATGGGGCAGCAGCGGGGGATCTGGAAGGTGGTGAACTGGGACCACAGACTGCTCCTGGGCATGGGGAGAATGCACCAGTCTACAAGCCAAAATTGCTATGAAATTAATAAATGAATTCAGAGCAATGATACCTGGGAGGAATGGGCACTTTCATGGACTATTTATAAGGGTTTCAATGTACAACAAACTCAGGAATAGGCAGCAAGTCATGAAAGAAACTGGGTTTATCTAAAGTGTGTAATTACATTTCTCAAAATTTTTCTGAAGGGGGGAAATAAAGCCATAACCAAAGATTTATAAACAAGGCCGTCTATCTACCTCAATGTTATTGATAATGGGAAAAATTGGAGATAACCCAAATAACCATGAGAAAAGGTGTGACATAGCAGTGTGGCACATCATAATAAAGCATCTTTCACAAACTTCAAAACTATATTTGAAAGATTGAAACTGGCAACAAGTCACTGCTTAATAATGTTATTTTAATAATATCATGAGAAAGGAATCAATTTCATAAAAACTGTTTCTGAAGCATCTTTAGTAATAAGAAAATTCATTTTTAAATGATAATTTGGTAACTTATAGAATGTTACTAATGATGTTCTTAATATATGTGTGCATTTTGAAAAGCCAGTCTTTTAAATTTGAAGAAGTTTTTTTTTAATTTTTTAAAAAATTTTTCATAATTTGTCTCCAGCTGGTGTAGTTTCAATTCATTTAAATTTTAGTTTTTAGTTTTCTGATGTTATGAAAATGTTCTCAAGGAGAAATATTTCATTTTTTCTAAGATAATTCTAATAAAATAGTAACAGTTTTTGTAAATATATTAGTACTTTCCTTTTAAAAAAGTAGGGGCTGGATTGTGGCTAAGTGGTAGAGCACTTGCCTCCCACATGTGAGTCACTGGGTGCAATCCTCAGAACCACATAAAAATAAATAAATAAATAAAATGAAGGTATATGTGCATGTAAAACTCAAAAATATATAAAAAGAAAAGCAAGAAGTATATTATATACAGAAGTATAAAAATAAACAGCAGACATTTTCTGTTACCCTCTCTCTTCTAACATTTTTCCCTGAAAACCTATTCCACTTTCCATGGGCACTGTCTTGTTGTTCTGTATAGTTCAACTCTTTCACTGTATTTGCATTCTTGAAAACACACACACACACATACACACATGCTCAGTGGAAGAGAGTTGGTGTTGATATTTTATTTTTTGAAAATAAAGTCACACTATTTATATTACCTTGCAGTTAGCTTTCTAAGCTATCTATGATTTATTTTTCTAGGTTAGTTCCTATGTATCTATGGTATTCATATAAATAGCTATCTAGGGAAAGTTTAAGTGTACCAGAATTTTGTAATAATTCCCCTTTTAAAGATCATGTAGATTGTTTCCACTAGAAAATATGCAAGTGATGATGCATTGAAAATTTGGGTTTTGAAGGTGACCTTAGTGTACTTCTGTATCTCTAAAGATTAAATGCCTAAAAGTGGAAATTCTGGATCTCAGAAGAACTCTTTTGAAATTTTTCAGGTAGTTCCAAACTACTTCCAAAAGGCTGTTCCAATTTATACTCACTACAGTGAATTAGAATGCCCTTTCTCCTACCTCCTTGCCAATAATGTGCTATTGTTGATTTTTCTTTACTTTACCCTTGTGTAGAGAATAAAGGGAATGTGTTTGATTTATTATTTATGTGCATTATTGGTTAAATGTTTATCTTTTCTTATTTTTTACTTAGTGTATTCCTCCTGTGAATTAAGAAGTCATAAAGTTGCCTGCTTTTTTACTCCATTGCTTGTATCTGCTTATATTATCTATAGAAACTTAACCTTTGTTTAGAAAATGTGTTCTAAATATTTTTCCCTTGGTCTATTTTAGAACTTTGGTTTATGAGGTCTTCCACCATAAAGTGGTTGTTAATCTTATTGTGTCACATTGGTTTAGCATTATGTTGATGGTTTCTGTGATCCATGTCAAATTTAGGAAGGTGATTTTTATTTGGATATGATAAAATCACTCTTCTATTTTGATCTATTACTTTTGTTGTTTGGGTACATGTGTGTTTAACTTTATCTGGAGTTCATGCTATATGCATATAACTTTGTTTATTTGCTAAATGGAAAGACATCTGTGAATATAAATGAGACTTTTATCAAATGATAAATAATGACTTATCACATCCTTTATGTCGTTCTCTTGAAGTATTGGTTTATTCCTGTATCCTTCTATTTTGTTTTGATTATTTTAGCTTTATAATATGTTTTTGTATCTTCTAGGGGAAACAACCCATCATAATTACTGTTTTGCAAAATAGCCATACATACTCTCCATCTTTCTTCCTGTTGAACATTGGAGTCAATTCACTAATTCTCAAAAATCATTCTTTTGGTATTATGTTTGTCATTTCTAGGAATATATGGTTAACTTGAGGTGAACTGATACCTTTATAAAGCTCAGCACTTTCATCCATAAACATGACATGCTTTCCATTCACTCACTTTTATGTTCACTAGTCAAGTAGTCTTGTATTTAATTCATTGAAAGTCTAGAGTTATTAATTTATAAATCTTAGTTATTTGAAAGATAGGTTCAGGAGTCAAATATATTTTTTAATTAAAAATTTCCCCAAATTTTATATTCTAAAGTGTTACTGCTTATGTAGCAAAGAAACCTGATCATTTTTACATGTCACTCTTATGTTCAGCCACTTTAAATCTTGTATGGATTCTAACAGTTCAAATAATTATCTTAAGTAGGTTGGTTTGCTTTTTAGCAGACAAGCACATAATTTTCAGAAAACATTTCACTCTCTTTTCTTAATACTTATAACTTTTCCCTCTTCACTCCTTACATTGTTTAGAATCTGTTGAATATTGAAAATTGTGGGTGAGGGGCTGGATTTGTGGCTCGGTGGTAGAGTGCTTGTCTAGAATGCACAAGGCAATGGGTTTGATTCTCAGCACCACATAAATGTAAAATAAAGATATCATGTCCACCTAAACCTTTAGAATAAACATTGAATTTTTTTTAAAAAAAAGAAAAGTTTGAGTGGGAAACTTTCCTAGTTTCTGACACAAATGTCTTTTTTTTTCCCATTACATACGAATGTTGTAAGTTTTGGAAGACATCATTTAATAAGTTGAGGGAATTTCCTTGAATAAGTTTTTGCAAGGATAAATGTTTCCTTTCTTATTTAGAAACAAGAGTTGGATTCATATTAATATTACACTAAATTCTGAGTTGCCAAAGATAGGAGGGTATAGGGACAGTTTGAGCAAAGTCACTTACCTAGAATGGCGAGCTGGGTCCCAGCACCAAAGATATACCACAGTGATTGAGGTATGACTTGTACACAAATTCTACACTAATTTCATTAGGTGCATGTCTTTAATACATCCATTGTCAAATAGTCCTGATGCTAAGGTTAAAATCATGGTGATCCCAATGCAATGCATAATCTTCCAATGTACTTTATTTTTAAAGATGAAATCACATTTGGCAAAGACACCATCAATTTTTAGAGTATAACTTCTGTAATTTTCTTTTTATTTTTCTTTTGACAATTTTAATGGTCTATTGTGTTGTGGTATAAGGTCTAGGAGACAGAAGGTGATTGAATCAGGGAAAGCATTCTAAGATGACTCCAGGCCTCTGACTTGGAGACAAATTGCTGAAATGAGGACATTGCAGGGGATCAGATTTTCAAGGAAATGTATTTAGTTGAAAGCTGTTGATTTCCAGGTGCCTGCCATACATTCAAGCAAAGATAGGTTAAGGAATCAAAATAAATGTAGATCTGGATCTGAGAAAAAATGTCAGAGAAAGAAATAGAGATCTGAGACCCCTGGGCAATTGTGGAGTGCATCAATAAGAGTCAAATCAAAGACAGTGGGAAGAATACAGAGGAAAACCACGTGGTCATGGTTTAGGGTCATCAGCTATGCATGGGTCAGAAAGAAAAGAAAGCTATAGGAACAAGAGAGTGGACCATCTCCATAACCAAGGAGAAAGGAATGTCCAGAAAAAGGGAACTCCTGCAGAGACCCCAGGTTACTGGGAAAGACCTACAGATTGAGACAATGGCCTATTAGACCAAGACTTGAGAAGTTTCAGGAAAATACGAGGGTGACAGCCAAGGGAATCCTACCATGTTCTAGAATGCAAAACAGTTCCTTGTGTATCTGGGTGTTTCATAGACATTTTGTATGGATTAATAGATGGATGGATGGATGGATGGATGGATGGATGGATGGATGGATGGATGAATAGATGGATACATGGATTAATAAATGAAAGTATGAGTAAATACAAAGAGTGGTCTGAGAGATCAGGGAAGATTTCATGAATGTGGCGGGACTGCACTATGTCTCCACGGAGAGAAATGCAAGTAGAAGAGTCTCCATATGGAAGTTCCTTAAGTCAGGCATGACCCAGTGTCTGTGGGTCCAGCGAAGAAACTTTCAGGATTGGAGGACTGGGTATTTGTCTAAAGGAGATTAAGAAGTTCTAAAATGAGGCCAGGAAAGGTTGAACAGGTCCAAGCCAGATCAGGACTCTCTCCCACATCACATAGCCACTTCAGAATACGCTCCACTATGGGATTCTTGGCAGTAACTATGCTTATCTTTTCTGTCAGCACTGAGAACCTCAGAGATAGGGGACACACATGGGGTATCTCCAAGGCCATGTGCAAAACATGCCTGGGACAGGGCGATGAGTGTCTGGAGAACAGTCAACAACCTGCAGTACGCCAAAGACAAAACCCCACCCATCACACCCAATAGTTTCCACTCTTGCCCAACCCCTAGGGGGCAGACCCCAGGTGCTGACGCTATGGGTTTTAGTTCAAGCCTCAATCACTGTGGTATGTCTTTGGTAGTGGGACCCAGCTCACTGTTCTAGGTAAGTGGCTCTTCTGACTTTTATCACTCTGTCATATACCCCTCCTGTCTTGGGAAAGTCTATTTTCTCTCCTTAAGGGCTTTTAACCTTCTTCCCTACCCTGTCTTAAGGAAAGACCACATACCTTTCTCCATGGGGTATAGGGGAGGTTGGTGGTCATGTGGTAGCCAGCAGGAAGGATTGATCAACAGAAGAAGCCACCTTCAGATTCCAACAGTTGGATATGGCCTTGTCCTGGAAGCTTGGGCTGAAGACAGGGAGAGGGGTCCCTTTCCCTCCTCTGAGGCTGAAGACCAAGTGGGGATCAGGGACTAGATCTAATTAGGGAGCACTAGGCCATAGTGAGAGTTCACAGGACCTCAGAATCTAGGCTGAGGGCTGAATGTTCATCCAGTTTTGGAATGCTTCACATAATACTCAGTGACAAGACTGGAGTAGAAACCCTAGCCCCTGGGCACTCAAGAGGTTATCCCAAATAGACACCAACACAAGACAGATAGAGAGAGATCTGGCTCACTCTAGGGTGCACCTATCTGGTCCTCTAATGGGCCATGTGGGCAGAGGGATTCAGAGCCAGATGAGACTAAGCAAGATGACCAGAGTCCAGCCCTGGGAGGGTGGTCCTCAGAAAGAAGCAAAGACTCCTCTGTCCTTGGAGCCCCTTTACCACAGGGAATGACACCTTGATTATTCTTGCATCAGACTCCTGCCTTCCTCAAAGCACAAGTTAAATTCAGGAGATGATAAATGAGAAAGCAATTGGAAGCCTCAGAGATCTATTTGGCTTCTAGGTGAATTCAAGGGTCATCAGGGACTGTGAGGGTAGGTGAGGGCTTCTGTGCCCCCATAGTCTGGGGCAAGGAGTGGTCCCAAGAACACAGCAGAGGCAATGGACTTATAATGAGAAGATGGCAGACTTGAAGGAGCCTCCTCTTGTCTAGGTACAGCACAACTCCTTGCCAAAGAGCTGAGAGGAACAGGCTGGAGCAGAACCTGATGCAGAGGAGGACAAGAATTTCAGGAATCCTGTGAACTGAGTACAGGCTCAAAACTTCCCCACACCCACCAGAACCATCCTTCCATCCTGGATGGACGAAGTTCACAGAGGAGGTTCTGGGCACTAGAAGGAAAGAGAGATGGAAATATGGACTGTGGAGAGGGCTCTAGAAGTCAGGGCCAAAGTCCAAACTCAGACTTGAGACCAGGGGAGAGGGTGCACAACATACTCTGGTGATATCTGGTAAACTACGGTTACAAAGGGGAGGGACACAGATTATCTGGGAGAGATAACTTGGAAAGGGCTGTCTGTTCTCCAGGTGGCTTAAGTTCACAAGAAAGGAAAGAAGAGGGAAGGAGAGTCCCCGAGGGGAGAAGAAAACCACAATAAAAATGGTTACAGAAACTTTGGGGGTTATCCCCAACAGCCTGGCTGTCCTCTGCTCACCCATATCACTTCTCTATCCACACAGGTCATCCCAAGGCTTCCCCCTTGATAACTATATTTCCATCCTTCTCTGAGGAACCACAGACCAACAAGGCCACACTGGTGTGTCTGATCAATGACTTCTACCTGGTGCTGTGACTGTGGCCTGGAAGCAAGATAGTACCACAATCACCCAGGGTGTGGGGACTACCCAGGCCTCTAAATGGACCAGCAACAAGTACATGGCCAGCAGCTACCTGACTGTTACACCTGACAAGTGAAAATATCACAAAAACTTTAGCTGCCAGGTCACACATAAAGAAAACACTGTAGATAAGAGTGTGTCCCCTGCAGGATGTTCTTAACCTTTTTTCCCACACCCCACTCTAATGATCCTGGAAGTGAAGGACCCTGGTGAGGGACTCCTCTTTTTCCTAGTCTTCCCACTAAGCCTTTATCTCTGAACCCACTGACTGCTCAATAAAATATCCCATTGTGAATCAGAGAACTTGCTCTGTCCCATTTGTTCTTATCTTTAGTTTAGTTGCAGTGGTCTCAGATTTCTCAGTGTAGTGTGAAGGGAATCCTGGCACCCAGTAGGAAAATTAGGGCCTTTTGGATCATCTCTTGGGGAATAACCCCAGGAGGTACCTTCTTCAATCATATACCCATTTCCCCAACTCTCTACTGTATTCCTGAGCCCCCAACACCTAAGTTCACACCATGTATATCTCACATGTTCCTCATTCCTAAATCTCATCAATAAAGACCTGATAATCATGCATCATTTCATATTTCTAATGTGACACTGGTAACTCATTGTATCTCTTAGCAGAAAGGTCACTGCTTAGGGGCCTGGATCCCCTGAACCCTGGGGCTTGGGGCCTTCCTTATTCACGCATCAGACTCCTGCCTCCTTCAAAGGGAATGCATGTGTGCTAAACTCAGGAGATGAGATATGAGAAAGCAAATGGAAGGTTCAGAGAACAAGATGGCTGCTAGTTGAAATTAAGGGTCATCAAGGACTGGGCTGTAGTTCAGGGTCAGAGTACTTGCCTTGTATGCATGAAGCACTAGATTTAATCTTCAGCACCACATAAATATCAACAAGTAAAATAAAGGCATGCTGTACATCTACAACTGCATTGTTTTTAAAGAGTCATCAGAGACTGTGAGAGTGGGTAAGGGCTGCTGTGCCTCACAGTTTGGGGGTGAGGGGCACTCCCAAGAACACAGCAGAGCCAAAGGCTCACGAGATGCCATCTCCTGCTCATTCAATCCATCAAACCCACCATAGACTTGGTGAGTTCCCTATGCTGATCAGGACTGTAAGCAGAAATTTTATCCCTACAGAATGGCTTTGCCTATCTGGAAGGGACAGAGGCCTGTTAGAACAATGGCATTGGCCATAATGAGGAATTAGGGAGAATTAAAGGGAATCCTGATGCTCAGCTACAAGCTAGAGGTAGAAACATGAAGATAAAGAAGAACCTTGAGCCAAAGTCATGAACTTTCCATATCCTATGAGGAACCATTTTGGGAGACTATTAACCAAGTGAGTTCTCCATAGTTTGTCATCACAAGGAATCCCATGGAAAGGTTTGGAAAATGAAACCTACATGTGCATTCCTAAGGCTTTCACATTGCATGTTAACTAAGTAAAGCTACAAACTTCTGCAGTAGGAAAAAAAGCTGATATAATGAAACAGTATTTTCCACACTGTGTTCACCTGCTTCTTCACTCTTGGGAGTCCTATAATACTCTCAAAAAGACTCATATTTCATGGAGATAGTTAGGGGAACATAGGGTAAAGCAAAAGCATACAGGAATGATCACTGTATGATCCAATGAATGTGAAATCGAGATTAAGTTTGACAATATCATGGGGTTGGAAAGAAACCCTGAAAGTTTGGACCACAAGCTTCCAGGATGAAGGTTTATGGTTGGTTGATGGCTAGAATTGTGTGATGGTCAGCCTGTTAAAGGAGGAAATTGAAACAGTTGGAAAAGATATGAAAGAAATTAGGCAAGTGAGAAAAGTCACCAAACTGAGCACAGAACCAGCATTCATTGATTGTCCCTTGGAAGATGTGTCAGAGACCATTTAAAGACAAGAACTGGGTAAAGTTAAAGTAAATCATGGGAGGCTGAATACATCAAAATAGCTACAAGTAAAGTCTAGTTTCCATGGGGACTCAGAGCTCCCAGATTCTCCATCCCACAAGGCCCACACCCTTCCTCTCTCATATGGCTCAATCATGTGCACCTCCAGCCCAAAGTCAGAGACACACTCTCAGGGGCCATGACAATAGGTTAGATACCTAAATATGCATCCCTGCTGTCTCTATTACTCCTCTGTGCCCAAAGTGCTCACAGAACCCACTTTCTGAGAGTCCACCTCATCAAGAACCTGGCAGATGTCCTCACCAGAGCTGCCAAAACAAGGACAGCAGTTGCAAAGATAGGAAGTTCTGGTGTCACAATGGGACAGAAAAGAAGTCCTCCTTGAACTTGATTATGGACACACCTGATCACAAACCTCATCTTTAATATACCTCAGCACTAAACTGACTCCAAGGTATGGATATAGAAGCTGAGACTATCCAATACCCTATCAATGGCCTCAGTGGATATAATGCCAGGGTCCACCCTATCCCAAAACACTGCCCCAAGAATAATATCCTCTTCATTTTAAAAATTGGTGTTTATGGTGAGAATTTTCAACATAAAGAGAAAACAGGAATAACAATGACCCCCATGGTCTCATCAACCACCTATCAAAATGATCAATTCACAGATGATTTTGATCCACCCACAACAGAATAACATCACGCTTATGTGATATTTTGACATAAATGCCAGACATCTTGTCTTTTCATCTGCAAATACTCCACTTCTGTTCTGGAAAGTTCAGACATAACTAAAATATGTTTATCCAACCTAAGCCAAAATTATCAGTGATATGTGAATATCAAAAGACAATGAGGGACTCATAAAATCCCTCCCAAATGTCAGATGTATTTACTTTGTTCTGAGTATAGTGCTGTGGTTATTTGTGGTTGTTTTCTGTGTGTAAGAAGCTGAAACAAGAGTTGAAATGGTGCTTTCAGCATGTGTTCTTGACCTCTCATCATCTGGCATAGTCCGACATTCCTCTGGTGACTCCAGGCCAGGCAGGAGGTAAGAGAAGCTGAGCTCTTTGTCCTGGTACTTTCCCCAATTGCCACCCAGCCCAGGGTCTCCAGAAGTTGTCACTGAGTACTTCTGTTTCTTCCTTTCCCAAAAAGTGGTTCTTCCATGGAGAACATGAAAAGGTATAGTTGACATTTTGGTTGACATTTTCAGGTTTCTGGGCCTGTTCTGCCAGTGGGTCGCAGGTCCGCCTACCTTGCAGGTGCTCGGGCGGCTCTGCCCCTCCACAGGCCGCTAGGCCTGTTCTGTGGGTGGTCGCAGGTCCGCCTACCTTGCAGGCACGGGGGGGGGCAGCTCTGCCCCTGGGCGGGTTTCTGGGCCTGTTCTGCTGGTGGGTCGCAGGTCCGCCTACCTTGCAGGAGCTGGGGTGGCTCTGCCCCTCTGCAGGCCACTGGGCCTGTTCTGCTGGTGGGTTGCAGGTCCACCTACCTAGCAGGCGCTGGGACAGCTCTTCCCCTGCATGGGTTTCTGGGCCTGTTCTGCCAGTGAGTCTCAGATCTGCCTACCTAGCAGGGCTGGGGCGGCTCTGCCCCTGCGCAGGTTGCTGGACCTTTTCTGCCAGTGAGTCCTGAAGGAGGTTTTAGAAAATGGAAAGATCTCCCCATGTTCTTGGATAGGCAGAATTCATATTGTCAAAATGGCCATACTATCAAAAATGCTTTACAGATTTAATGCAACTCCTATTAAGTTTCTGATGATATTCTTCATAGAAACAGAAGTAGCAATCATGAAATTCATTTGGAAAAATAAAAGCCCAGAATAGCCAAAGCAATCCTTAGTGAGAAAAGTGAAGCAGGAAGCATCACAATACCAGACCTGAAATTATACTACAGAGCTATAGTAAAAAAAAAAAAAAAAAAAAAAAAAAAAAAAAAAAAAAAAAAAAAAAAAAAAAACCATGGTATTGGCACCAAAACAGACATGAAGACCAAGGAAATTGAATAGAAGACACAGAGGCAAACCCACATAAATACTCTTATCTCATACTAAATAAAGGCATCATAAACATACATTAGAGAAAAGATAGCCTCTTCAACAAATAGTGCTGGGGAAACTGGAAATCCATATGTAGCAAAATGAAACTATACCCCTATCTCTCACTCTGCATAAAACTCAACTCAAAGTGAATCAGGGACCTACGCTAGAGACTCTGTGCCTACTAGAATAAAAAGTAGGCTCAACTCTCCATCATGTTAGCTTAGGAATCAAATTCATTAATAAGACTCCTAAAGTGCAGGAAGTAAAATCAAAAATCAATAAATGGGATGGTATCAAACTAAAACTTCACAGCAAAGAAAACAATTTAAAAAGTGAAGATAGAGCATATAGAATAGGAGAAAATCTTTGCCATCTGCACCTCAGAGCCTTAACCTCCAGGATATATAAAGAACTCAAAAAACTTAACACCAAAAAACCAAATAACCCAATCAATAAATGGGCAAAGGAACTGAACAGGCACTTCACAAAAGAAGAAATATGATGTGGTTAACAAATATATGAAAAAAGGTTCACTGTCTCTAGCAATTAGAGAAATGCAAATTAAAATTACATTGAGATCTCACTGCAGTCAGAATGACAATTATCAAGAACACAAGCAATAATAAATGTTGGTGAGGAAGTGGGGGAAAAGGTAAAGTCATACATTGCTGGTGGGATTACACATTGGTGCAACCTTTCCGGAAAGCAGTATCAAGATTCCCAGAAAACTTGGAATGGAACCACCAGCTGACCCAGCTATCCCACTCCAGTTTATAACCAAAGGATTTATCATACTACAGTGATGCAGCCACACCAATGTTTATAGCAGCTCAATTCACAATAGCTAAACTATGGAACCAATCTTGATGCCCTTAACAGATGAATGGATAAAGAAAATGTGGTACATATACACAAAGGAATATTATTTAGCCTTAAAAAAGAATGAAATTATGGCATTAGCAGGAAAAAGGATGGAGACGGATAATACAAAGCTAAGTGAAATAAGTCAAACCCTCCAAAATCAAAGGCTAAATGTTTGTTTTGTTTTGTTTTGTTTTTTGACAAGCAGATGCTGATCCATAAAGGGAGGGGAATGAGGGGACTTTGGATTGTGCAGAGGGGATTGAGAGGGGGGAACAGGGTATGGGGAAGGGAAGGACAGTGGAATGAAATGGACATTATTACCCTACACACTTTTGGTGTGACTCTACACCATATTTTGTGGGAAGCCATTTCTGACACATGATTGGGTGACTCCCGTTAAGGGTCTGACGTGCTTTGGCTGTGTCGAAGCTTTCCTGGACCTTTCCTGATGAGAGAGCCCATCCGTGTGGGGGTGTGCCTGACCACTGACCCCGGGGATAAAATCAACTTCAAACCTAAGTTAATCAAAAGGGATAAAGAAGGACAGTATATACTATTAAAAGGAACCATCCACCAACAAGACATAACAATTATCAATATATATGCACCAAACAATGGTGCTGCAACATTCATAAAACAAACTCTCCTCAAGTTCAAGAATCAAATAGACCACAACACAATAATTATGGGTGAATTCAACACAACGCTCTCGCCATTGGACAGATCCTCCAGACAAAAGAAACTATAGAACTCAATAACACAATCAATAACCTAGACTTAACCAACATATATAGAATATATCAACCATCATCAAGTGGATACATGTTCTTCTCAGCAGCACATGGATCCTTCTCAAAGATAGACCATATATTATGCCATAGGACAACTATTAGTAAATATAAAGGTGTGGAGATAATACCATGCAACTTATCTGATCACAACGGAATGAAACTGGAAATCAATGATAAAAGAAGGAAGGAAAAATCCTGCATCACCTGGAAAATGAACAATATGTTACTGAATGATCAATGGGTTACAGAAGACATAAAGGAGGAAATCAAAAAATTATTGGAGATGAATGAAAATACAGACAAACATATCAGAATCTATGGGACACAATGAAAGCAGTTTTAAGAGGGAAATTCATTTCCTAGAGTTCATTCCTTTAAAAAAAGAAAAAACCAACAAATAAATGAACTCACACTTCATCTCAAAACCCTAGAAAAGAAAGAGAAAAACAACAGCAAATGTAGTAGAAAGCAAGAAATAATTAAAATCAGAGCAGAAATCAATGAAATTGAAACAAAAAAAATTGAAAAAAATTGATAAAACAAAAAGTTGCTTCTTTGAAAAAATAAATAAGATCAACAGACCCTTAGCCATGCTAACAAAGAGAAGAAGAGAGAGAGCTCAAATTACTAACATACGGGATGAAAAAGGCAATATCACAATGGACACTACAGAAATACAGAAGATAATTAGAAATTATTTTGAAATGCTATATTCCAATAAAATACAAGATAGCGAAGATATCAATAAATTTCTTAAATTA
The DNA here is from genome assembly GCF_052094955.1 of Ictidomys tridecemlineatus. Taxonomy (NCBI): domain Eukaryota; kingdom Metazoa; phylum Chordata; class Mammalia; order Rodentia; family Sciuridae; genus Ictidomys; species Ictidomys tridecemlineatus. Next base: position 40,180 of record NW_027520951.1, on the reverse strand, counting down.
TATGATTTGCCGAGATTCAGTCAAGAAGATTCACACAATTTAAACAGACCAATAACAAAGGAGGAAATTGAAGAAGCCATCAAAAGACTACCAATCAAGAAAAGCCCTGGACCGGGGGGATATACAGCAGAGTTTTACAAAACCTTTAGAGAAGAATTAATACCAATACTTTTCAAGTTATTTCAGGAAATAGAAAAAGAGGGAGCCCTTCCAAATTCATTCTATGAGGCCAACATCACCCTGATTCTGAAACCAGACAAAGACACCTCAAAGAAAGAAAACTACAGACATATATCTCTAATGAACCTAGATGCAAAAATCCTCAATAAAATTCTGGCGAATTGGATACAAAGGCACATCAAAAAAAATTGTGCACCATGATCAAGTAGGATTCATCCCTAGGATGCAAGGATGGTTCAATATACGGAAATCAATATATGTTATTCACCACATCAATAGACTTAAAGATAAGAACCATATGATCATCTCGATAGACGCAGAAAAAGCATTCGACAAAGTACAGCATCCCTTTATGTTCAAAACATTAGAAAAACTAGAAATAACAGGAACTTACCTCGACATTGTAAAAGCTATCTACGATAAGCCTCAGGCTAGCATCATTCCGAATGAAGAAAAACTGAAGGTATTCCCTCTAAAATCTGGAACAAGACAGGGATGCCCTCTATCACCACTTCTATTTAATATAGTTCTTGAAACACTGGCCAGAGCAATTAGACAGATGAAAGAAATTAAAGGCATAAAAATAGGAAAAGAAGAACTTAAATTATTACTATTTGCAGATGATATGATTCTATACCTAGAAGACCCAAAAGGGTCTACAAAGAAACTACTAGAACAAATAAATGAATTCAGCAAAGTGGCAGGATATAAAACCAACACGAATAAATAAAGACTTTTCTGTGTATCAGCGACAAAACTTCTGAAACAGAAATGAAGAAAAACACTCCCTTCACAATATCCTCCAAAAAAAAAAAAATACTTGGGAATCAACCTAACAAAAATGGTGAAGGATTTATACAATGAAAACTACAGAACCCTAAAGAGAGAAATAGAAGAAGATCTTAGAAGATGGAAAAATATACCCTGTTCATGGATACACATAACTAACATCATCAAAATGGTGATATTACCAAAAGTTCTCTATAGGTTGAATGCAATGCCAATCAAAATCCCAATGGCATTGCTTGTAGAAATAGATAAAGAAATCATGAAATTCATATGGAAAAATAAAAGACCCAGAATAGCAAAAGCAACTCTAAACAGGAAGTGTGAATCAGGTGGTACAGTGATATCAGATTTCAAACTATATTACAGAGCAATAGTAACAAAAACAGCATGGTACTGGTACCAAAACAGGCGGGTGGACCAATGGTACAGAATAGAGGACACAGAGACTAATCCACAAAGTTACAAATATCTTATATTTGATAAAGGGGCTAAAAGCATGCAATGGAGGAAGGATAGCATCTTCAACAAATGGTGTTGGGAAAACTGGAAATCCATATGCAACAAAATGAATCTGAATCCCCTCCTCTTGCCATGCACAAAAATTAACTCAAAATGGATCAAGGAGCTTGATATCAAATCAGAGACTCTGCGCCTGATAGAGGAAAAAGTTGGCTCCGATCTACATATTGTGGGGTTGGGCTCCAAATTCCTTAATAATACACCCATAGCACAAGAGTTAATAACAAGAATCAACAATTGGGACTTACTTAAACTAAAAAGTTTTTTCTCAGCAAGAGAAACAATAAGAGAGGTAAATAGGGAGCCTACATCATGGGAACAAATTTTTACTCCTCACACTTCAGATAGAGCCCTAATATCCAGAGTATACAAAGAACTCAAAAAATTAAAAAATAAGATAACAAATAACCCAATCAACAAATGGGCCAAGGACCTGAACAGACATTTCTCAGAGGAGGATATACAATCAATCAACAAGTACATGAAAAAATGCTCACCATCTCTAGCAGTTAGAGAAATGCAAATCAAAACCACCCTAAGATACCATCTCACTCCAGTAAGATTGGCAGCCATTCTTAAGTCAAACAACAACAAGTGCTGGTGAGGATGTGGGGAAAAGGGTACTCTTGTACATTGCTGGTGAATCTGCAGATTGGTGTGGCCAATTTGGAAAGCAGTATGGAGATTTCTTGGAAAGCTGGGAATGGAACCACCATTTGACCCAGCTATTGCCCTTCTCGAACTATTCCCTGAAGACCATAAAGAGTGTACTACAGGGACACTGCCACATCGGTGTTCATAGCAGCACAATTCTCAATAGCTAGACTGTGATACCAACCCAGATGCCCTTCAATAGATGAATGGATTTTTAAAAATGTGGCATTTATACACCACGGAGTATTACGCAGCACTAAAAAATGACAAAATCATGGAATTTGCAGGGAAATGGATGGCTCTAGAGCAGATTATGCTAAGTGAAGCTAGCCAATCCCTAAAAAACAAAAGCCAAATATATTCTTTGATATAATGACAGCAATTAAGAATAGAGCAGGTAGGAAGAGCAGGAAGAAAAGATTAACATTAAACAGAGACATGAGATGGGAGGGAAAGGGAAAGAAAAGGGAAATTGCATGGAAATGGAAGGAGACCCTCATTGTTATACAAAATTACATATAAGAGGTTGTGAGGGGAATGGGAAAATAAACAAGGAGAGAAATGAATTATAGTAGATGGGGTAGAGAGAGAAGATGGGAGGGGAGGGGAGGGAGGATAGTAGAGGATAGGAAAGGTAGCAGAATACAACAGTTACTAATAGGGCATTATGTAAAACTGTGGATGTGTAACTGACGTGATTCTGCTATCTGCATTTGGGGTAAAATTGGGAGTTCATAACCCACTTGAATCTAATGTATGAAATATGATATGTCAAGAGCTTTGTAATGTTGTGAACAACCAATTAAAAAAAAGAAACTGGAAAAAAAGAACAATCTGTCTCATGTGAGAGAAGATAGGGATCATAATAATCTCTTCAATAAAGCAAAGGCTCATAAGACAAACACATATACTAAATTATGTAGAGACATTAATGAACAAGGGCAAGTCATGACAGCTGCAGTACAACAGGTTTTAGATGCCAGGCCAAAAACATGCTACAATTGTGAACAAACAGGACATTTTAAAAGGAATTGCCCCATAGGAGGAAGATTTAACAAAACTAGGTATCAAAGGAGTAGAATATCGGGTATTTGCTCATGATGCCATAGAGGGAGTAATTGGGCTAATGAATGCCTCAGTCTGGCTGGGCACAATTCACAAGCCACTTATCAAGCAGAAATGAACTTTATTTTTATAACACGTATGCCCCACCACACAAGCTCTTCAGGAATTTCCTGAGAGCCCAACTGCCACCACCGGCTTCCCACAAGCCTCTCAAACCCCCACTCCTCCTGCTCTTGAGGCCGATTGGCTGGGTCACATTGGCGGAGCCAAAAAAGGTCCCGCAATGAGCAGCTCTGTGTTCTGAAAGGGCGGGGAAACAGCCCAATGAGCATCACTGCAGAGGAGTCAATCAGCTGGCAGCTAGAAGTTTGCTGGGGCCGCTGTGAGCCAATCATCAGCTGGCAGCTGGAAGTTTGCTGGCAGCTGGAAGTTTGCTGGGGCCCCTTCAGCTGTGGCTCTCAACACAATGCCTTATCTAGGCATACCAACAGGAGAGTTGGGACCTTTATTTGATATCCTAAAAGGTCCATCGGATCTAAATTTACCCCTCATGTTAACACTTGAAGCGAGAAAAATATTAAAACTCATAGAAACATATATGGAAAATATGCATCTGGATAGAATTCATATAAGTTTGCCTCTTTTATTGTATTACCCACTGAAAATATTCCTACAGGAGTATTTTGGCAAGAAGGTCCGTTATTATGGATACATTTATCTTATTCTCCTAACACTATTCTTACTAGGTATCCTGAGGCTGTGGGACAATTAATACTCAAAGGAATAAAAGCAGCAAAGGGAGTGTTTGGAATTTCTCCCAATAAAATTATTACTCCATGTACTATGAATCAAATTGATGAGTTAGCTAATGAGTTAAATACTTGGGCAATTATCAAGTGCAAATCTATTTGTTCATTTGATAACCACTTACCATCTAATCCTTTGTTGTCTTTTGGGTCCTTGCATCCTGTAGTTTTTTCCAAAAATGACAAGAAATACACCTATCATGAATGCTCCAAATATATTCACTGATGGGTCAAATAATGGTACAGCAGCAGTAGTTACCCCTGATCAAGCTTTTACATTTTTAGTACCCAATCAGCTCAAAAGGTAGAGCTTAATGCAGTATTACAAGCTTTTGTAAAATTTGGATTTATGAGGGATCAGTGCTGCGGAAAGACACATGTGTCCAAAAAATGTACATAAGCCCAAGGTACTTTGGAAGGACATTTTGACTGGACAATGGAAAGGTCCTGACCCAGTGATTGTCTAGAGCCAGGGGTCTGTTTGTGTGTTTCCACAGGGAGAACAGCAGCCAATCTGGATTCCAGAGAGACTAACTAAAGCGATTTCTACAGACCAAAAAGAAGACGATTTGGCTCAAATCCATAACAGCTGATATCCAGAACTCCAGATTAGCTATCCTTACATCTGCGACAATGGTTCTTCCACACCTGGAGGCTAATGAATAATGAGCACCATTGAGACCTATTTCAAATGTAAAAAACCTTGAGGCTTACTTGTGGGAATACCTTCAGACCTATATGCAAGCTACAGAAAGAAGGATGGGATATCAAAAGAAGAGTCAAACCCAGGTGGTAGCCAGGATGCTTTTCTCAGTATCTATTTTAAGTAGATTTTGCCTTATGCTCTTCCCAAAACCAAACATATACTCCAAAGTTGGCACACAAAAATGGTTTTTCTGCTATTATGCCTTCTCCCATGTCATGGAGTTTTTATTTTTTGAGTTCATAATTTTGATCCTACAGACCTAAGTTGATGTTTTTCTGATCAGTTCTATTTTTTGATCAACTGTGGAGTTTTTAAACATTGCAATGGAGATTTCACCTGTGAAAAGCAACAAGGCCTTTACTATTGTGTTATGTGTGCACACTTGTGTTATGTGTTGTATGTCTGTATGTGCATATGTCCATATGTCATACACATGATATGAAAATTGGCAGATATATGAGGAGCGCTCATGAAAAAAATGTATCCAAATATCTTTTATTCACGTGATTTAAACAGTTCAATTTAAATTTGGTAAACAGATGAAAGATGTCTTTAAAATTAAACTTACACAAGTTTTTCTAGGTGTTCAAAAAAATAAAATGTTGATGTCTATGAAATAATCTACCTAAATTCAGAAATTTACAAGGATTGTTTTAAAATGTGAACAAAACTCCTGTTTGTTTACTTTCACCTTTCCTTTTCATTATGTCTAATAATTCTGTTCAGGATAATGTACTAAATTATTCAGAAAATTGTTTTCTTAGTGCCTGCTTGAATGCTACACAATTTTCTTTGGCCATCATTGCCAGAATTCCTACCTTCATCCCAGTGCCAGTGAAGACAAAAATAGAAGAATTTCTAGTATTACTGAAAACCAAACGAGACTTTGGAATTACAGCTCCATCATCACAGCTGTTGCTGTTTCTGCTGCTGCAGCAGCTTCTGCAATAGCTATCACACAAACTGTACAAACTGCTGCATCAATAAATAATGTAACTCAACAATAGCACAAGCTTTACAAACACAAAACATTAATGATCATCCTAGAAATGGAATTCTGATGCTCAACCAAAGAGTCGATTTACTTCAAGAAGACATATTAATGGATTCCTCTGCTTTAAGCTGCTTGCAGGACTTACCTGGACTGTGTGTCACTTCTATGCATTATATTATTTCTCGAACACCAAATCTTTCCAGACAATTAGGAGCCATGCTTAATGGCACATGGAATGTAAAGTTTCAAAATTAACTAATCTATTGAGACAACAAATTGTAACTCTTAATAGTACCAGGGTATCTTTGCTGATGGTGTCATTGGTGGTACAGTTTTTCCAGGGGTTTCTCACTTGGAGCCATCAATGGCTTGGAATTGTGACATTTTGTATTCTCCTCCTTCTGCTTGTGGCAGGTTGTTTATGGTGTTTGTGTAAATTACACAGACAACAAAAAGAAACCACTAAGGTTGTTAAACAGGCCATGATGGCCCTAGAAACAGGGCAAGATCCACAAGTATGGCTAAATATGTTGGGCCGGTAGTCAAAGACGGGTAAGATCCAATAACAATGGTACCAATCTAAGCCAGGAGGCTGACAATTTGAGGTCAGACCATCCAGTGACAGGTAAGGACCATATGTAGTATTGGACTACCTAAGACAGGCCCGGTCCCTAAACCACATACTTGTTTAACAAAAAGGGGGAGATGTTGGAGGCCGTGATCAAGTCAAGATGGCACCTGGCAATTTGCCAGGAGGAGTGGTTTGTGAAGCAATGCCACTGAGCCATCAAGATGGTGAGGACTCCTTACTGGCTGATTGCTGTATCTGTAGGGGAACAATGCTATGATTGGATGATGCTGATTGAGTCAAGCTGTGTGTAATCAGTTAGGTATATATACCTCTGCTGTTCTGCAATAAAGCAGTTCCCGCTTCAACCTTCAAGTTGCTTGTCACCTCCTGGTTATTTTCCCAGCCAGACTGCAGCAAATATGATCTGTCAAAACTGAATCAAGAGGAAAAAGAAAACCTAAACAGACCAGTAACTTGTAATGAAATAGAGGCAGAAATGAAAAGCCTTCCAACAAGGAGAAACCCAGGCCTGGCTGGACTCCCAGCTGAGTTCTACCAAAAACTTTTAAAGAACTAATGCCCAGACTCCTCAAACTACTCCATGAAATAGAAATTGATGAAACACATTCCAAATTTATGAAGTCAGCATTGCACACATAGCAAAACCACATAAAAACACATCAAGGAAAAAACCTACACAGCAACATCCCCCAAAGAAATTAATGCTTAAATGTGGGCTGCATGTTTATATGAGGAGGATAAAGAAAAAGTTGGGGTGGATTTCATGGAAATAAAGGAAAAATCACTATAGAAAAGGGCCTAAGGAGTGAGAGGGGCTGCGTTGGTGTGGAGTGATGTTAGCCAAATTATATTGTTATATTCCATGTATGACTATAACAAATCCAACCTTTATGTACAACTATACTGCACCATACAAATTTGAGAAAAAAGAAAAATTTCCAAGAAATCTCATTTTGATCCTAACCACAACCCTGGGAATGGGACAGCTGTTAAAACTGACAGGTGTCAGAATTCACACTGAACTGCTATTACAGGGTGTCAGTCAGCCTACCCTTTAAGATCAAAGGACAGACACAAGGTGTTTGTGTGATGAACACTGAGGAGGCACTGAAAGGACACCAGCCCTAATCTTTACAAGTGGCAGCCTTCTGGGGCAGATATGCGGCTCTCTGTGAATGGAAGTCAAGCTAAAGGAGAGCTGGAAATCCTCGAGGTGATGACCCAACAGAGAGCTGCTCCTGGCACTGCATTCCCTTTTTGGTAGCAATATGATGGTTTTACTTTTTCTCATAAAAATTATAAGATAGGTGCAGAATGAACATCTTAGTGTATTCTGCTGTGACTGAGGAGCAAGGACAGGTATTTAGAAAGCCATCTTATGTGTTCCACTGTACAACAATCACCACTCTTATAAAGCTGGTTGTAGTCTGTTTCTGCTTTGGGCAGGATGCTTTCCAGCCGTGGTTTGCAAGGTGGGTCTAGGAGGCTGTTCTTCTCATCAAGGGCTTTATGGACTTTGAGATCAGGCTCGTGTTTTTCAGGTATTTTGACCTTCTGTTCACTTACAGCCTTTGAAGGGACTGAGGCAACCAGAAGGATGCAGCATCTTTCAGATGGTCACAAGCAGATCGTTGAAGAGAAGAGCACTGTGTTGTGGGAATTCTTTAGCATATTGTCTGTGTCAGTGATCAGATAGAAATGTGTAACTAATGTAACTGATATTTTAATGTAACATGCCTAGGGTTCTAATGCTCATCAAGATTTTCTTTGTTTTCCACTGAAATTTGGCCAGTTTATTCCCTACTGTTTTTATACCCTGCTAGTTTCATTGCTGTTTTAATGTTTGCTTATGAGAGAACCTATTTACCTTAAGAGCCGGCATTTTATGTTACTTCCCCAAATCTGCTCTGTTTTTCTTCCATTTGTTTCTCCTCTCCTGAACTGTGTGGAGCTCATCAATTCTTCCCTCCAGGTGATCACTTCTGCTCTGAGGCTCTGTATGTTTGGGAGCTCGTTCCCTGTAATTCTCAGGGGCAGGATTCCTGTGTGATTTGGGAACCTTAGTGGATTCCCTTGGTTCACCTTCTCTGGCAGCTTCCTCTATTGCTTCTCTGTTTTCTCAGAGTTTGTTGTGTTCACTTCAAATGGCTCTTCTGAATCCCTGGTCTCATAGATTCTCTCCTGGCCACTGCCCAGTCCATGCAGGAGTCCGTGTGGGGAATGCCCCCTCCTGTGAGGACGTTTAACATCTAACCTCCATATTTGTGTTCTCACTCGAGTCTCCACTGTCCTCTTTCCACCCCTCACCAGTTCTTGCATGCCGCCTGCTTTCACTTTAGATCCAGGTCCCTGTTGGTCAGTGACTTTACTGTCCTGGCCTTACCATTGCAAGACCTCTGCCCACTGGAACCTGGCTCTCAGGCTGGCTCTCTCTCTTCACACTGTGTTCTCCCTCTCCCTAGCACTGTCCCCTGTTTGTCCACTAGAGCCCTAGCATATTAACATAGCTGTTTCTTTCTCAATTGGACAAGCCTCTCCTCCCTCTGCATCTCAGGGTGGTTCTGGTTCTGGCTCTGGCTCTTCAAATGATGCCCTTTTTTAGTGCTCTTTTTACATTTGGTGCCTATGTGGGCTTGATGTACTGGGGAAAATGTAGTGAGACCCTTAGGCCTCCAGTGTTACTTCTTATATTTTGTTGGCTCAGAGTTGTGGTGTGATGTGTCATATTCGTGTTTGAAGGGCTTGTGACTTTGGTTCCATAGGGATTTCCCCTCATAAGGTGTGAGACTTGCAGTTCCTTCTGCTGAAACCTGCTGTTAGTATGTGGAGGTCCTAGAGGTGCAGGGGGAGGTGTAGAGGGAGGAAGCCTTCTTTTCTCCTGAGACCACTCAGTGATGAGCCTGAGACCCTGGGCTGTGACTCCCTCAAGTCCTTCTCGTTCCCCTCCTCAGGTGTGACTGGAAGTGCAGAGGAGACTGGAGGTAGATATTTCCCTTGTACCTGGTAAAAGGCCAGAGGGGGCTAGATGTGAAGCCTTCCATTCCCCCAGGCCAGGGAGACTCTGTGGGAACACAAGCTGGTCAGGCTCTGCTCAGATGGTTTCTCCTGAGGTCAGATGTTCCGTTCATGCAAAGGAGAATGGAGCCAGGTGCACATGGATGTCGATGCCTTGGTTTCCTCTCTCCCCACTTGGAAACATGAGGGAAGCTTTCTCTGATCTTCACCCTGAACAGCTGGTGTGGAAACTGGAGGTAACTGTGTGCAGGTGTGAGGAGCTCCAGGAGACTGGGTCTTCCCCTGGGGGCTTTTAGTTATGCAGCAGGACCACACTGCACCTCCAGCCATTCTCCAGTGACAGTGTCAGCTTTCCTACCAGCTACAGTCTCCAGCAGAGCCCCGTGCTCAATTAAGCTGATGGTACAAATCTCCAGTGACCCAAGTTCAGGATCAGTGGTTGGCCCTTGGCCCTCCATCCACTGTTGGGGCTGAGAGCTGTAGTTTGGTCTTCCCTTGAGGGCTGTGAGGATGGGCATGGTGACCACAGAGCTCCACGTACATTGGTCCATAAATTGAAAGCTAATGAATATAAAATCTGATTAAGTTTGCATGTTCACACAGAAAACACTGTACTACCATCCCAATACTGGAAAGAGGGATAGGGGGGCATTCCTCCTTTGTCAAATCAGGATGCCACCAATCTCTCAAGGATATGTTACATCCTTGAATTAATGTTTTCCTAGATTCAAAACAAACGTGAATTTTCTATTCTTGTCCCTCCTGTTCCAGGTATTTTTATGCCAAGCTTGTACTCTCTGGGTGAGATATTCACGTCGGTGATTGGCCCAAGACTCTCAAAGAGCAAAAAGGATAAAAAAAGAAGAGGCCACCTCAGAGAGGGCACAACATGTGCAGTGGGGCTCCTGGTGGCTGTGACAGATGATAAACCCCCTCCAGGCCAAAGAGATGGCTGACAGGTGGCAGCTCCAACAGCTAGTGTGAGTTTTCCCTTTACACTTCCAGTGGGTGCACTCAATCAGAGGCCACCAACCATGCTCCAACTGAAGGAAGATTTTGACCAGGCCAGCACAGGGGATGCTTCATTTTTTAAGAATAGATCTACAGGCCAAGGCACACGGTCTCCTGTGGAGTGACAGTTGCATTCCATATCTGTTGGGGAGCCCAATCTATTCCCTATGGAGTCCCACAGAAGTGATGTGGTGCCTCAGGACAGGAGGCGGCTCTCCCATGCATTCTGCTGCCAGTAGCTATCTGGCTCCAGAACCTACCCACTGCCTTTGTCTGGGTGATGTGGAACACTTCTCTTTCTACAATGGACATGTTTTCTCTCCTCAGCCTTGAGTTTTAACATCTGAGGACTCTCCTGGTTAGAAGAAGGAAGGAGGCATTTTCCACTGGACCTAACAGAATGCACCCTCTGAATTTGAGCCAATTAGAAAACTGCTGCTGTGAACTTAGATGGGCTGCCTGAAATTCCCCTGTTGGTCAGTGGCCAGCAGAGGGAGCTCTGCACAGTCCCAGCCATCAACCAGATGCTGGAGCCCAGCAGCTGAGGGCCCAATCCATAACTGGGTGGAAGCAAATCTGATCTGTTTTAGGGAGGGATAGAGAAGGTCAAGAGGAAGAATAATTGAACACCCGAATGGATAAGAGTTCCATCTGGGGGGTTGTCTCCTGAAAAGATATGTGAGATTTTATAGACGGGTTGTCAGCTAACCAAGTGAATTTGGGTCCCCAGGATGAGCAGGGGAGTCATCTTCTGATGTGTCTTTCCTCCTCAGACATGATGAATGAGGTTTAGAGATGTCTGCGCAGTTAGGAGGACATCATGAGGGCCTGTCCACTTCTCCATGAGTTGCCCTTCTGATGCCTGGTTTTTCCGTGTATTAAGCAAAACTAAGTCTCCTGGTTGGAAAATATGTAAAGGGTAGGAGGGGAGAATATTGTACTAGAGGAAGATGATATGGAGGTTAGAATTTGTCTCCACTGTTGTACCAAATATTTGGTGCTCTCTTCATATTTTCAACATGGAAAATGCATCCTTCTTTGTGAGGTTTGATGGGGTCTCCCCTATGCAATCTCATAAGAGCTCAATTGCACCCCAACTCTTGGGTATCCAAGATGCGGAGCTGGGCATTTCCCACATCAGTCTAGTTTCCTGACATGTTTAGTCTACAGTCATTTTTATAACACACACCATGGAAGTGAGTGGGTTCTTTGACCTGTGACTTCAATAAATGAATTTCACAGACACAAATAGTGGAAGGATGAAGGCAAAGTGTCAGAACTTATGAAAATAATAGAAAGCAAGCAGATCTCCTTCATGGGTGGGGTCCCAAGAGGGTTGCCACAGAGTGGCTATTGTCTTGGAGTTTATATGGATCTAATAGGTCAAGTAAATCAGTCCCTGGCCCAGTCCTGAGTAAGGCATTCAGTGACAATGTCCTCTTCAAGTGCCATTTGTTCCAGTCAGGTTAAGTCACACTGTTACAGCTTGTCCTTTCCAGAGAGGACTGGCCTCTGGGTCATAGATGTCTCATGCTCAGTTTGTTTTAAGCTCAGCCTTGCAACTGTGGTCCTTCTATTCTGTTTCACATGATCACAGTCCCAGGTCCCTAACCACAACAGGAATAGCCATTATCAACACTGATTTCAAGGAATGCAGCCGGTGGCAACAGAGCCCAAGGACAGTCCCATGCTGGTGGGAGCTTCCCTTCCTATTGCAAGAGGAAGTACAAAGAGCACAGTCACAGGCCCTTCTGTGTACATCACACCACTGGATTACCAGAGGGTCCCCACTCTCTTGACAAACAGAGAACTTGGGTCCTTCACACTGTGGAACTCGATGCCCAGAGTCAGTCCTCACTAGTCACAGCTAGAGATGCTCCAGGGAAAAGAGGCAATGGAATGATCTAGAGTGAAACTCAACACCACACACCCAACCACCCCCAGCCTACAGCACCAAGATCAGGCTGCTTATAAGAGTGGATCAATACAAGTGGGAGAGAGAGCGAGGCAGGGTAGTGTATGCCTTTAATCCCAGCAGATCAGAAAGCTGAGGCAGGAGGATCACAAGTTCAAAGCTACCCCCAGTAACTCAGTCATGCCCTGAGGAATTTAGTGATAGCTTGTGTCAAAATGAAAACAAGAAAAAGTGCCGGGGATGTGGCTCTGTGTTTAAGCTCCTCTGGATTCTATCCCTGGCTTTAAAAAAAAAAAAAGGCAGAAGAGACATCCATCTTATTGACAGTTCAAATTTCAACAAAAACACAAGGCGTTTCACAAAACAAAGCAACTGGCACCTCCTACATTCTATAGTTTTCTTGGCACTGATGCCAGAGATTTCAAAGTGCCAGACAAACTATGCAAAGAACAATTTTTTAAAAACATCAATGTAACAGTTGAAAGAATGAAGGGGTTTAAGGCAGAACATGAATGAACACTTGAACCTAGAGAGAGAGATTTTGAAAAAGAGCCAATTATAAACCTTGGGAAGGAGAAGCTAAACATGTCACATTAAACCTCTGTTGAAAGACTCAATGGCAGTCCAGATCAAGCAGGAGACAGAACGTCAGTGCTTGAGGACAGCTTTGCCAAACTGGTACCTTCAGACAGAAATGAGGACAAAATAGGAAAGAATCTAGGGAACATAAGAGACCTCAAGGACACCATTAAATGGCCAAACATCTGAATACCAGGCATGTCACAGAGAAAAGCTACTGGCTGAGGGCAGAGAACACATATTTGGAGAAATTATAAAATAACATTTGTTAAACCTGGGGCAATACATGGTCTTGCATGTTTGACATGCATCAAGGACCCCAAATAACAATGAACACAAAAGAATATCTCCACCACTGATACTTCCATTGCAGAAAGGACAAGACAAGGAATTTTAATAACAATCACTTGCTGCAGGAGAGGAGCACAGGTCACACTGAAAGGCAAAGTCATGTGCAAACAACAGATTTCTCATCAGACAATCTCAAGACCAGGAGAGCCAGGAGGGATATATTGGAAGTTATGTATGAACTATGGATTTGTTTGAGCCATTATAAGAGAGGGAGGCTGCTTTTCTGGGAAATCTGATGAAATTCCCTGGTTTGAGAAAGCCCAGATCATGGTGGACCTCTGCCTTAGCTCACAGTCCTGGGTTCAAATGCAGCAACCCAGAGATAGATGTAACCTGCCAAGCCCCAGACAACTTGCGTTTCCCATTCTTATCCTGTTTTTCTGAATAAACTCCTCATGAAACTCCCCCCCCCTTTTTTTTACTATAACTAAAGCACTTTTGGGCTTTTCTCTTTTTAGAATCAGACCCATTAGAGCTCTTCCACCTGTCAAAACTCTGCTTCAAATATTTTCCTGCACCTTCTGTGTTTATTTCTTAATTTTACTTTCCTAGACTTCTGTGTTTACTTCTTAATTTTACTTTCCTAGCCTTTATTTCCAGCTGGCCCACACCTCCAAATGTTACCTGCTCCCTCCCGCCACGGGTCATGAGCAGGAATTGGAGCCTGAAAGAGGGACCCTCCAGAGTAATTCAGAAGGAAAAACATCAGGTGGGTGTCTGGCCCTCCCAGACATGTTCATCAGTTGAGAGAGAGCAAGGAGGGAGGAATCTTTAAGATAGCTAGACATTAAGAATGGGAAATTTATAAACAGTTTGTTCTACTTGGGCTTTGTTTCTTTAAAAAGGAATTGCTGGATTTGTATATTTGGAAAAGACTTAGCAGAGTTGCATGCTGGCTGCAATTCAGCTGATATGCCCATGTGCACAATTAAAAATGAAGAGAGGATGTGGACTTGGATACAAACTTGTTTGGATTCAGATGGAGATAGAACAATATGTTGTGCAGAAGATTGATCAGTAGCTTCAAGAGCGCAATGCAGGAAATGGTGGAAGAACTTGAATTTGGAAGGCTTGGGGAAGGAAATCTGAGTAGGAATTCAGGGAAGATTTTGAGCCAAAAGAAGGTGAACTAACTAGTAATCTTTGTAGTGGCACCCCTTCCTTCACAGAAAATCTTAATTCAGCTTTTGTAGAAATCCACACCATAATTGATCTTGAGACTATCAGAATCTCTACAGAAGAGTGCACTATAGTTAAGCTTCCTACTTCCTGTTTCTCTATCTTACTTGGCAAAGGGCCTGAAAGAGACCAGCGCTCCAGATGCTGAACACCCCTTTACTAGTTTTTCACAATTTATGGATTATCTAGTATTGTAACATATATAATAGTTTGTGAAAGTTTTCAAGCAGGAAGTGTGTTTGCAAATGCAAAGTGTGATAAGAAAGAAAGATTCTGGGCCAGAGCTTCACAGAGATATTTACACTTCAAAGATAAGAGAAAATGTTAGTAATTGGGCTCCAATGGTAACAGCTAGAAGGGTGGAGGAAGAAAGGGAAGAAGAAGCTCTCCCCTTTCAAGCACTGTCCTTGAAGGGTTAACTTGCCCAGAATAGTGAAAAAAGAAGCTGCTTTGGGGTGAACTTGTGTAGGTTGTGAACTTCTGAGCCCCCCCCCCTTACACACAGGGTATGAAGTTCTGAAACTGCCTGAACTTAAGGTTCAGGGGGATTGACTGATTACAGGGAAAGCTTTTCCCTCTGAACCTAGATACAGCCAAATAAATCTGCTTCCTGATAATTCTTTGGTGTCTAGTCTCATGTATCCCTACTATACTTTCATAATTTAAGTATGAATGTTCCTGCCACAGCTCTGGCTCCAGTACTTCACCCACTGCCTCAGGCACAACTGAAATTCAGTGTTACAAAGGCTATAAATATTTGCACTGTTGAAGCAGCAGGAGAGGCTGTAATTGGATTTAGGTTATATCCCATTTTTGAGCAACTAGATCCCAGAATCCTGAGCAATGAATAGGGGCACTTTCACTTATACCTTTTAAAATATTGAAAGAGTTAAAATCTGCTTGCTCTGTTTACAGACCAAACTCCCCATTTGTGGGAAGTTTCTTAGAATCACTGAGTAATGGGGCTCTGCCACCTAATGATTGGCTTACACTGGCTAGAGCCCACCTTTTGGGGGTGAATATTTGTTATGGAAATCAAATTGGATAAAATATTGCTCTGAACAGATAGAGACTAATTGATTGCATGGAATAAATATTATCTTGGAAGTATGCTGTCCCGAGCAGGACAATTTGCTAATTTATTTATTTTTTTTAGAGAGAGTGAGAGAGGAGAGAGAGAGAGAGAGAGAGAGAGAGAGAGAGAATTTTTACTATTTATTTTTTTATTCTCAGCGGACACAACATCTTTGTTGGTATGTGGTGCTGAGGATCGAACCCGGGCCGCACGCATGCCAGGCAAGCGCGCTACCGCTTGAGCCACATCCCCAGCCTGACAATTTGCTAATTTAGAGCAACAAGTAAATTTTGATTTACAAACTTACTTGCAGGGAAGTGTATATGCTAAAAGGGCCTGAAAAGAGATGCCTACTAAGGAAAGAGAATTTTGAATTTTAGTCAGAACTGGCAAGGACCTGATGAAATATTCTCCAGTTTTTACCAAGCCCCAAATTGTATGATTGGTGATCCAAATGCCTTAGAGATTCTTGAAAGAAGAACCAACACGAGACAAGTCACCGGAGGAGTTCCAATTTATTACAAAAGGCTGTGGGCTTATATTAGATCTAAAGAGAGGTGGCAGGGCTTAGGATAATGATGGGTCACTCGTTTATTGGTAAGTTCTTCCAGATGTTGGTTCTGGGGCCCATGAAATTAGTTCCTATTGGAGCTAAGGTTTCCCACTAGCGGGGTTTGAATATTGGCGCCGGCGGGAAAGAGAAAGGCAGGAAGAGAATCTCCTCAGGTGCCATATTGGGGTTTTTGATGTGTGGCTACCATTATACCTTTTCCTAACATTCCTCCCTTTTTGTTTTCTTAGGAACTGGGGCGTCGTTAGTCAGATCTGGCTGCTTCCTGCTGTGCAGGGGCTGCATGGGACCTAGAAAGGGGAAGTGGAGAATGTTCGGGGGGCAGATCTGGGGATACCATGGCAACCAGAAATAAAACCCAGTGGCTATAGACAGCTTCTTTGGTAGGGGTGAAGTCTATAAAAGTTCCTTGAAGCCACAAGTCATCGGTGGCATGGAACCAGTCCTGGATGGAGGAGATTATTGGTATCAGCCACTGGTCTTGTAACAGAGACTCTAGGAAGTATTGGAAGCATTGCCTTGACATGGCGTCACCAGCACCTGAAGAAGAGCAGAGCAAACAGAAACAGGATGAAGATAAAAATTAAAGCAAAGGTCAGTTTTTGGCAGAAGTTCCATGTTGGGGGACTGACAAAGATGAGGCCAAGGGCCAGGAGGAGGCATAAAAGGACATAAAGGCTCAGAAATCCAGGATGGCAGGCCAAGAGGTCTTCCGGGCTCATTGTCTCCCACTGTCCGATGTCTGTTGTTTCCCATTGTGCCTGGTAAGCTTCAGCACTGAGTGAGCTGTTCTCCTGAAGATGTTGGGGGCTCATCTGTCATCAGAGGCTGGTAGTGCCTAAGCAGAAGCTGGTTGAGAGTTTGATTAGAAATTTTCTGTGATTGGGTTTGAAGGAACTTTATTATGCAGGAAAAGAGAGAACAAAAAAGGAGCATCCCAATAAGGGGCCCCAAGAAAGGTAGCAAGTACGTGGCAAGAGAGGATTGGAAGAACCCCGCTATGGGATTAGGGGAGGTGGGTTTGAACAATTGGGCCGATAATTCCTGCAATTTAACAACATTCTTTTCTATTAGCCCAGACTCATTAACATAGTAGCAACATTACTCTCTGAGGAACAGGCATGTACCCCCTTTTTCTGAAGTGAGGAGATCAATTGCCCTTCGGTTCTGTAAAGCCACCTGTGCCAATGAAGTACCCTGCCGCTGCAAGGAGCCCAGAGATTCAGCAGTGGTATCGAGCGCTTCTTGCAGTTTTTGTTGAAAGTTGTTGAATGGGGCTGGGGATGTGGCTCAAGCAGTAGCGCGCTGGCCTTGCATGCGTGCGGCCCGGGTTCGATCCTCAGCACCACATACCAACAAAGATGTTGTGTCCGCCGAGAACTAAAAAATAAATAAATATTAAAAATTCTCTCTCTCTCTCCTCTCTCACTCTTTCTTTAAAAAAAGAAAGAAAGTCGTTGGATGCCCATAGAGCATGAACTATAGCTCCACCAGCGAGTCCAAGACTCGCCACTGAGGTTGTTAAAGTGAGGCCTACAAGAACAGGCAGAAAGACTGCCCTACGGGTGCGGGAAGGTAGGGCCAATTGTCAGAATTCAGTGGGAGTATACAAAGACAGCTGAGGAACTACAGTAATCAAGAAACAGGTGCCAGAGACATTGGTCATTGAGGTACTTAAAGACCTATTACACCAGAGGAAATGTCCAGGTTGCATAAACGCAGGGCTCGATGGGGTGCTATAGCTCAAGGAACAAATGGGTAAAGGATTCATTGTTGACAGGTGGAAACAGATGAAAGGGAATGAAGCATTGGTGGAATAACTTTCCAACAGTGGGATGCGTGCCACATGTAGGGGTTGTCCTTTCTTAGAGAAATTATAGGTTTTTGCTGAAATATTTCCTGCTGCTAATGGGACTGCTGCTAGAAGTGGATGACTAAGTGAAGCACAGAGGAATCACTGAGAAGTGGGCACAGAAAGAGTTGTGGAGTTTAATAATCGAAGGATTTGATGCAGCAAATTAAGCCATGTGGGAGGGGGGCCAGAGGGGGTTGAAGGCTCTGCATCCCCTTTGGATGGGCTATGGATAAGATCTCAAAGTTTTGATTCTGATTCCCTATATGCTGGACTACTTGGATGGTTGCCTCTGGTGGCGTTATCAGGGAGCAGGAAACAGTCATCCATCCTGTGGGTTTGACTGCAAATTGTTGAGCATAGACAGCAATTTCAACATAACCCCAATATTTGGCCTTGAGGTCAGGTATGTCTAGTGTATTCCACCTTCCTGGTATACCATGTGGGCCATGCCTTGTGAAAAGTTTACCTTGATTAGAGGCTTTATATGAATGATCCTCATAGTGAATCTTACATGACCAGTAAGGACACCCATTATATACCTCTGGCCACTAGCGGCAATAATCTTCAGTCTGATCAAAAAGGAAGCAAACAAAAGGCCAATTCCAGGAATCTGGGGAAAGGGTTTTGGAAGGTGACATTATTAGGGACACAGAGGTGCAGTTGTGGATGAAACAAGTGTTTGCATCAACTGCGGACCTTCTGCATGCCATGTTCTAAGTATCGTTCCTGAAGGGTGAATTTGCACATAGTAGGAGAGGAAGGTGGAGACCAGGCCCAACAGAGCACAGAAAATAAGCAAAGAAAGAGAATTATAGTGTTGGGAGAGCTCATTGTGCCTTCTTTAAGAGGAATTGGGCTCTGGGGAACACTGTGTGAGCCGCAACCTAAAGGGATGAGATGGATGTGGAGAGCAGGAGTAAAGGGGAGGTTTAGGAGGTGACTCTTGGAGTTCCTCTGGGATGGTCCTGTCGTCAGTAGATGAGACCTCTTGAAGGTATGGCTTCAACCTAGAAATGTGAATCCAGGGGGTAAGACGGTTGTCTGTTAAGGAGAGTTTGGCGGCGGTGGGGGTACAGAGAATGACTGGATAGGGGCCTTCCCATTTGGGGGCAAGAGGCCCTTTTCCCTCCGGGGTATTATAATAGACCAAACTTCCAGGTGTTAAGGGAGGAGTGTTTGAAGAGGAGTCCGGGTCTGGAAGAAGCCAGTCCTGATATTTCCAAGGTTCCGAGCGGAGATGAAACAAGAGAGGAAAAGACAAATCTCGTGAGAGAGGTCCTTGTGAAACAAACTGAATAGGACTGCATTTAGCCACAGAGGGCGTAGTCATGTCCCAAACCTCGGGGTTAACTGTTTAGATAGGCATGGGAGAGTGCATGATGGAGGTGTATCTGTCCCTAGGATCATCATGAGGAAATGAGAGGCGGGGGAGGTGGGGGGTGATATGTGAATGGTGACCTTCAATAGTGAGAGTATGTCCCTTCCCAGAAGGGGAATGGGGTAATGGGTCATAACGAGAAAGGAGTATGTGAAGGATAAAAGGGATTCCTGCATATAACATGATAAGGGGGGTGGGGGTTCCGAGGGAAAATCTGTTTACCTCCTACCCCGACAATAGGAGTTTTCGAGGGCGTGGTAGGACCCCAATACTCCCTCAAGACTGAAAAGTGGCACCAGTATCCAAGAGGAAGGTAATGAAGCGTCCATCCACCAGAAAGGTGACCCTGGGCTCTTGCTTCTTGATGGTAATAGTCAGGAGGGAAGGCCCAGGGCTCCGTCAATCCTCCTCTGCCAAGCCTAGGAGAGGCTGGGGTTGCGGGGCAGCTGACCAGCCTCCCCTCCAAGTTGTTAGGCAATCTGACCCCCAATGTCCCCTTTGGTGGCATTTTGGGCAGGGGGTGGAGGGTGTCCTCGGTGAAGGACAATCCCTGGCCCAATGTCCCTCCTTACCACATTTGAAGCAAGCTCCAGGGTGCGTCTTATTAGGACGACGTGGTGATGACCTTCCCTGAATGACAACATTTGGAATTTGGCGATTTTGGCCTTCTGCCTGTGGCGTTTGCTTTCGTCCTCCCTACCATGGAAAACCTTGAAAGCGACCACGAGGATTTTGGTCTGAGAAGGAGCAGGGCCCTGTTCAAGCTTCTTAAGTTTGGCTTTAATGTCAGGGTAGCTTTGAGCCAGGAAATATGTCATTAAGACATGGTGAGTCAGGGGTTTCTGGGTGGAGGTTTGTACTGTTGGAGAGCCTTGGTTAATCTATCCAGGAATTCTGAAGGTGTTTCTTCCTTCTTCTGAATGACCTCCTGCATCTTTTAAAAAATAATGGCCTTGCAGATGGCCTTCTTCAGGCCCGCCAAGAGGCAGGATGCAAAAAGGTCACGAGACTGTAAGCCTCCAGGGGTGTTGTCATCCCATAGAGGATCCTGCTCCGGGACAGCGTGTGGGCCCGTAGAGTGGTTGGGATTGGTTCTATGATTTTCATCAGTGTGGGCCTGGACCAATTTCCAGACCCGTCGCCTTTCCTCAGGGAGAAGTGTATTGGCCAGGAGCATGTAAATGTCGTGATGAGTGAGGCTATAGGCTTGCAGGACCCATTGAAACTCCTGAATGTAAGTGGTGGGGTCAGTGGTGAATGAGCCTAACTTCCTCTCTAGCTGAGTGAGCTCCGACATGGAGAAGGGCACATGTACTCTGATAACACCCTCAGGACCAGCAACCTCACAAAGGGGTGCAATCATCATGGGAGCGGGAAGGGGTCCCTTAGACCTGGTAACAGGAGGACTGAAGGAGGCGGTCAGCAGTGGACAGGAAGGGGAGAGAGAGGAAGGGGATGTCTCCTCGGAGGAGGAGGTGGAGGCAGCAGCGGAAGAGAGTGGCGGGGAGGGGGATGAAACGGAAGGCTGAGGATCTGCAGAATCAGGTGGAGGAAGAGGAGGGGTTGGTGGGAGAGAAGGAGAAGGTGGGGCTGAGGGATAAGGTGGGGGTTCATCTGCCGGGTCAAATGAGGAAGAGTCTGCAAGGTCAGGAGTGGAAGTAGGGGAAGGGAGGGGTTTGCAAGTAAGGAGGACTTGAGAGGGAGAACAGGAGGAGAAGAGAGCAGGGTGCTGTGCGAGAAGGCTAAAACCTTCAATGCAGGGAATCTCCCTCCACTTTTCCAGATGCTGGCAGTAGTTAAAAAGGTCCCGGAGAAGATTTGGATCTAATGAGCCTTCTGGAGGCCAATGATTGCCATTATCCAGAGGATATGTAGGCCAATCTTGGGTACAGAATTTGATCAGAAGTTTGGGTTGATGTCTGGTGTGAGGGAGAGTGTGGTCAGATTTTTTATTAAACATTTGAGGGGCGAGGTTTCAGGTATGGACGAGGAGGCGCCCATGTTCACAGAAAGACAGAGCGAGAGAAAGAGAGAATCTTCGGGCTGGAAAACAATCAGCAAGGGCCAAAAGGGCGTCCCCTTTTAGGACCTTGGGGATCTCGGGACTCTAGGAAGAGCTGGGGAAACAAGAGGCAGTGAGGGTTGTCACCCGAACTGCAACTCTCCGGAGGCAAAGAGCCAGAGACAAAAGCCGAAGGCCACGAAGAACCTAGTACTAGGATTTACCAGTTACAGGAGAAGGAGAAGGAAGAAACAGGGGTCTCTCACCTGAACCCAGAAGCCTCACACCCCAAAGGAAAGCGGGTCATCAGAGAGTCCACTGCGGCTGTAAAGACCTTAGTGGGGTGGGGTCTCTCTCCTCTATTGCGCATCAGAAGTGTGCTGGATGATCACAGTCGCAGTTCCTGCTATAGCCCGAAGAGGGTGACGAGCCGGGGAGGGGAACTTACCTAAGCCCCATCAGTGGTGGGTGTAAGGAGACAGCGTCTGAAAAGGTGGACATGGGCAAGAAGTCTCGGCAGAGCCGGAGACAGGGCTCTGTTAAAATGAGCTCACCTGTCTATCCGAGTCACAGCACCAATGAAAGAAGAACCAACGCAAGACAAGTCACTGGAGGAGTTCCACTTTATTACAGGAAGAAAAGATCAACATTAAACAGTTACACTAGGTGGGAGGGAAAGGGAGAGAAAAGGGAAATTGCATGGTAATGGAGGGAGACCCTCATTGTTATACAAAATCACACATAAGAGGTTGTGAGGGGAACGGGTAAATAAACAAGGAGAGAAATAAAATACAGTAGATGGGGTAGAGAGAGAAGATGGGAGGAGAGGGGAGGGGGGATAGTAGAGGATAGGAAAGGTAGCAGAATACAACAGTTACTAACAGGGCATTATGTAAAAATGTGGATGTGTAACAGATGTGATTCTGCAATCTGTATTTGGGGTAAAAATGGGAGTTCATAACCAACTTGAATCAAATGTATGAAACATGATATGTCAAGAGCTTTGTAATGTTTTGAACAACCAATAAAAAAAAAAAGAAAAAAAATAAAATAAAATTCATGGTAAAAAAAAGAAATAATATATATATATATATATATATATATTTATATATATATATGTAATTTCTTGTATCCTTTCCAATCATAATGAAATGAAACTAGAAATCAAGAACAGAAGAATCTACGAATACCTCACAAACACTTGTAGATTATGCAACACAGCATCTAAAAAGTGAAAAATCCCCAGAATCATGAGAATATGGAAACACAACAGAACAGAACCCATGAAATCCAGAAACCCCACCCAGGAAGGTGCCTCTGTTCTTTCAGTGCTTGAGGAAAGTTGGCAGAAACTTGTACCTATAAAAGACAGAGACCTCAATAAATTGCCTAATGATGTCATATGAAAAACAAACAAAATCCAAAATCAGGAGAGGAAAAAAAATAGTCAATATCAGGAAAGAAATAAATGAAATAGAAAGTAGAGGAGCACCACCAAAATTCAAGGGAACAAAGAGTAGTCCTTTGAAAGCATAAAACAAAGGTGACAAACCTTTAGCTAAATTACCAAAAGAAATGGAGATTAGAGTGAAATCTATAAAATTAGACTTGAAAAGGAGGTTTTACAACAGATACCAAGGAAACTCAAAGGATCTTTAGGGAGCATTTTATGTATATATTTCTTGGTTGTAGGTGGACACAATACCTTCACTTTGTTTTTAGTGGTGCTGAGGATCAAACCCGGTGCCTCACCCACGCTAGGTGAGAGCTCTTCCACTGAGCCACAACCACAGCCCTCATGAGGGAGCATTTTGAATGACTATATGCCAGTATGTTGGGAAAATCTAGGAGAAAGAGACAAATTTAGGGGCCCAAATTGAATGAAGAAGATATAATCATTCAAATAATGTAAGGAGCTTGCAGCAGGACCAAATTCTTATGACAACGATTGCTCAGGTACCAGTTGGGTCAATGCTGAATGTTATCAGATCCTAGGAGAAGAAATGACCTCTAGTGCTCCCCAAACTATCCCATAGTCTAAAGGTGGAAGGAACTTGTCTAAACTCCATCTCCAAGTCCAGTAGGACCCAATTCAAAACTGACCAGAAAAGAAGCAAAGAACTATGAGCAGAACAATGTGAGGTGGGCGTCCCTGCCCAGGATGGGAACCAGGCACTGTGGGGGATGGAGATGGTGGTGAGTGCAGTGCAGGTCTCCTAAGTGGCATGTGGGGCTGCAGGAGAGCCTGCTCCTGGGCCTTCCTGCTGCTCCTGTAACAGGCACAGGATGATTATACTCGTGTTGAGGGAAGCTCCTGCTGGACTGGGGAGAGTTTGAGGTATCAGCCTAGTGAAGGACGAGAGCCTCCACTGGGCTTATGAAAGAGGAGATCACTCTGGTCAGAGTTTTTGAGATGTAAGTGGGATGGCAGGAGGCAAAGATGCTGAAAAAGGGTTCCACTATTTCTCAGGGTCATTGTGGTTAAGAAAGTTAAGATTCTTTGTGTTCAGCAGACCAGAAGAGCAGAGGGGGTACAGGTGAGATAGACCAGTAGTTGACCCTGAGGTTGCTCCCATGGGCTGTTGTCTTAGTGCGGATGGCCCTGCCCACTGTGGTGGGTGCCCTGGCCAAATTGAGCACCCTGACAAGTCTTCAAGGGACAGAG
Source organism: Ictidomys tridecemlineatus (assembly GCF_052094955.1). NCBI lineage: Eukaryota > Metazoa > Chordata > Mammalia > Rodentia > Sciuridae > Ictidomys > Ictidomys tridecemlineatus. The sequence goes on along the minus strand of NW_027520951.1, from coordinate 16,279 downwards.
CATGCCAGACTCACTATCCTCTGGAGGAGGCAATAGGATGTCCAGTGGCCTCAAGAGTGGAGGCAGGGTCTATGGAGCCCAAGCTCAGGGGAGTGGAGGCCCTGTTGGGATGTGGGGGCATCAGGGTTACAGCAGTTACCATCATTCTGTCTTCCCTTTGGACATCTCTGCTGTCATCCAGCAGAGGCCTCTCTTTTGGTGCCCAATGCCCTGCACCACGAGAAGTTTCTTGATCGTTTAAAGATGGGAAAGATTGGAACATGGCATCCCATCTCACTTTCCTGAACTTTGACCCCAATATCCAGCTATACAATAGTCACTCATGGAGCCATGCCTATGGGTCGGCCACACACCTGCTCCATGTCATCTTCCAGCAAGGGGTCATCTTTTTCTTGTTCACAGCTTGAGAGCTACAGGCAGAGCAGTCAGTGAAAATTCTCCCCAGGGAGCTTCCTGATGGTTTGGGCTCAGCATTGACCACAGTTAATCAGGACAACAGACATCTCCCCAAAAGCCTGCTTCCTGTGTGTGCCTTCCAACCTTCTCACTCTCTGGCACCCCAAACCTGCCAATTTTCACTTTCCCTGATCAAGAATATGGCTAAAGCCCAAAGAGCTCCAAAGAACTGCAAAGCACAAGGAAACCAGAGAGCCAGGCCCAGGGCCTGTGTCTGTAGTGGTGAGCCCAAATAAGCAAGTGGGTGGGAGGCTGTGTCTCGAGCCTCCCTTCTGCCCCAGGATCACAGAGGTCAGGACAAGCCCTGAGGAATGTGTCTAAACAGGGCTCACACCAGGTCCTGCAAGGGAGAAGGTGGATGTTGGCTTAGGGCAGCATTTTCCTCCTGGACCCCATAGGAGGGAGTCCTGACCTCGAGGAAGAGGATCTGGAGGCTGCTCCAGTGCCCCTGGCTCCAGGAGAGCCCTGGCCAGATGAGGATGGGTCCTAAAGGCCAGGCTCCTCTCCCCGTGCCCCCATGACAAGCAGAGCTGCCAGGACAGATGTGGAACTAAAGGCAGACTTGCTCCTGGTGGCGTTGGTGCCCCCAGGTGGACATGGGGGCTTCTGCAAGGGAAGCAGGCCTTTTGTCACTTAACATAGTGGGCCCCGGTGTCTCTAGGAACACAGTTGTCCTGTCCCGTGTGAGGTGGTCACCATGGGGATGGTCTGGATAGTGGGGCTGTGGGCATTGAGGCCCCTTAGTGCTGTGTCCCGCTTCTTGTTCCTCCTCTCTGGGAGATGAACATGGCCCCAAGGGCAGAAAGAAGATCAGGGAGGAAGTCTGGGATCCAGATCCCCTTGATGTTGGAGGGACAGACAAGTACAGGTGGACTTTCTGGGTGTGGTGCTGGTTCCCCCAGGACAGCTTAAGCTTTTCTGTGTGGGCAGGGTTTGGGGGATGGCAGTGACTGTGCCACACCAGTGCTTTCCCTTGTGTGTGTTTTGCCTTCTGTCCCTTGGTCCCCATGGTGGTGCTCTGCCTAGGGGCACTGGAGGTGTTCTGTTCCAAGCTTTCCCCGTGTTGCTGTCTGTTGCTCAGGGTCCCTGCTCTTTGGGAGGAAATGCACATGGCCCCAAAGGGCTGAAATGAGATTGGGGACCAAGTCAGGGCTCATGGATGCCATTGATGTTGCAGGGACAGAGGAAGAAGTACAGGCAGCCTCTCTGGGGGTGGTGCTGTCCGCCAGAGGTGAGCGTAGGCGTTTCTGGGTGGGCAGGCTTTGGGGGATGGCACTCAGACTAGGAACACCAGTGTTCCCTTGCCCATGTTTGCCCTTTCTGTGTGTTTCCTGGTGCCATGGTAGTGCTCTGGCTGGGGGCAGTGCAGCTGTTATTTCCCAAGCTTGCCCCGTGGTGCACTCTGATTTTGGGGGGTCCCTCTACTTTTTGAGCAGATGCTCATGACTTCCATGGGAGATGTCAGAGCCAGAAACAAGTCTGTCCTCCCAGCTGCTATTGAGGTCACTGAATGTGTCTGGGTCTGGCATGAGCACCATGGTGGCCTTTCTATCTTTGTCAGCCCCAAGGGCTGAGTGGTTTGGGCTGCCCAAGGTTTGGGGGCCTGCCGCCAAGGGTGGCATTGGGGCTGTCCCTGGACCTGAGCTCCCAGTGTCCAAGCTGCTGACAGCTGGCCAAGCTCAGGGCTCTGGGCTTCTTCCCATCAGGAACCCCAGGGATGGGTGGGATGGTGGCTCCAGGGGGAGGGGCTGCTTCCCTGTGGGGCATGTTTTGCATCCCTGGAGCCAGCTGGCTGGAGTGTCTCCAGGTGAGGGCCCATGAGTCCTAGTGGGCTTTGGGCCCTGGGGAGAGGGCAGGAAGCTCCTACCTGAGGTGGAGGGAGGCCCCAGATGGGGCTCTGTGAAGGCATAGTGGTGTTCAAGGGGGTGACCCCAAACTGGGCCACTGGCTCTAGGGCCAACCTCCCAATGTGCTGGGAGAGGGCCTGGGAGGAGGGCCAAATCAGCCATCGGCAGGCTGGGGAAGAGCAGCCCCCTAAGGTTGGAGGTGGGAGGTGTCTCTGGGAGGGGACAGCAGAGCCCACCCACACTGGGGTGGAGGCCACCATGGTGGTGCTGCTGGGGGGTGGGGAAAGGTCTGGCTGAGGCCCACTGATGACAGAGGCCTGGCCCCTCCCCATGCAGAGGGGGGCCGCACATGGGCTTGTGGGGCCATGGTACAGCTGTCCCGCATGGCCTGGGTCTCACCCATCAGAGAGTGGTTGATGGGCTACAGGGCTTTCTCCTTATCCCAGTCTAGGTCCTCAGTGGTGACAAGACGCGCCAGTTCCAGAAGTGGTGGCAGCATCAGAGGTTACCCCCGGCAGCGTGGCTGGAGAGGAAACTTCCATCTCTGTGGTCTACCAGTGTCCCCCATGGATGAGCTCTTCTTCCTGGGCAATGGCTGTCCCGCCTGCCTTCTGCCACCATCTCACACTGGGCCTTCTTTGGGGGAATCCCTGGGGATGAAGAACATCCCAGGGGCAGCTCCCAGTTGGATGGGTCTGGAGCCCTCCTTTTCAGGGCTCAGAGATCCTGGGTAGAGCTGTATGAGCTGCTGATGGGATTTCTCTCGGTGCAGGAGCTCTATAGGTTGTCTGGGAGCTCTCAGCTCTGTCTTGGGAGCTCTGGGTGCAGAGGTTTCCCTGCAGAGCCCCAGGCCTGGGCACAAAGGCAGGCAGGCTGCTGTGGGCCACCAGGGGCCTAAAGGCAGACTGTGTTCCTCCAGGACCTGGGGCCCCTCTGCAGGGTCCTCCGCTTGCTCAGCCACCACTGGCCACTGTCTCCAGGGGCTGTGATCACAGTCCTCCCTGGGCAGGGTTCCTGTGGTGCTGGAAGCTGGCAAGGAGCCACTCCCTGCTCCTGCGCCACACAAGGCGTCTGTTTGCTGAGTGGGTGGTCTGGGGGAATCGGTGAAAGCTGCAGCTGATAGCAGCATCTTCTTCAGGAGACCAGGCATGCGGAGGGTGAGGGTGATGTCCAGGTCTCCCAGAAAGGATCTAAGGGTCTGCAGGACCTGGGACAATCACCTAGGAGGCGCTTTTCTCAACTGCCAATGCGCAGTCGCGGGATGGCGGCAGGGTGACCTGAGAGCGTTCCGTGGGACCAGGCAGCCCAGAGTGGCCAATCAGTTTGGGGAAGTCCGCGGGCGCTGTAACCAGGTTTCCTGCGGGACAGTCAGGGACAGGGACAGGGGTGAGGGACCAAGCTTGCCCTGGAAAGTACCCATGGCAGCATTAGGGAAGGAGGGATACCGGAATTTTAATGGCGATGGCAAAGGGCCCTTCTGCTGCTGCCAACGCGGCTTCAGGGGATGTGGCAATGTCAGAGACCTGTTGCCAGGTCGCAGCTTTGGAAGGTTTGAGTAGAGAACCCGGGGCACGTGCAGAAAACCCTTGACTCGCGGCACGAGGCAGGCTCGCGCCAGGAAAGGACGAGTTTATGAGCAAGGTTTGCATGCGCACAGTCGACACAATAGGCACAAGAGCGGGAACTCTGTGCCTGGTGTGTGCGTGGGTCCTGGGGGGAGTGTGGAGCGCTGGCGCTTTGGATCCAGATCCCGCTGCTCCACCGCTGACCCAGTGAGGGTTCTCGAACATCTGGGAAGGGTTGTGGATGTTGGTTTTGAGGGTCCGCAATCAGAGCAATGGCGGGGATCCCTGCCCTCGGTCTGGTGCAGCGTCCTGGCTCCTCCCCAGAGGCAGGCAAGATGGCTGCGCAGGTGGACTGGACTGTGGAGGTGGGGCGGGGGGGGGGCAGGATGGCTGCGCAAGTGGACTGAAGTTCGGTGGAGGTCGGGGGAGGGGGCGGCAGGACAACTGAGTAGACTCTGGCTGGGAGGTGGAGGGTGGCTCTTGGGATGTGGAGCAGATGGGGACTAGGGTGACATACGCGGGTATCTGGCTGGCGGTTCCTGGCTTCCTGTACCGGGATATGCCCGTGCTTCTTTGGGGGGCTCTTCTCTGGAAAGTTTGGCCTTGTTGCGGGGCCAATATGAGCACCCCACATGCCACCAAGCCTGGAGTGGGGCAGCAGGCGGAGCCTCCCTGGGCTTCTGAAGAGGAAAGCAAGGGCATTAGATAAGAGGTGTGCCGGGTCAGGGCTGGTCCTGCAGGTGTGCAGCCTGTGAGCAAGAGGGCATGGCATCGCCAGGATCTCGCTCGCTAGGCCCAGGACAGGACACTCTGCCCTCCCGTGTCCCAGTGAAATGTGAGCTAGTGTTTGTCCAGTCTTGCTCTGGGGAGGGCAGGAGGAGCTGGGTTGACAGCTAGGAGCTCCTGCAAGGGCGGGAATCCTCTGCCCACGCCCCGCTCCTGAGCTGTCGGAGCTGTCAGCTGACCCTCTTGGGCCTGGCCAGACACAAGAGGACCTGCTGGGGAGCAAGTTTCCTGGTTGGGAAGCATGTGCAGGTGGTGGCCGCCTTGGTATCCTGGCCTGTGTGTCTTCCTGCACTTCCGCTGGGAACACTGGGGTGGGGGGGCGGCATCCGAAGAGAACAGATCATGGGCGCCACCCAGCGTCTGGCTGAGGGCTTCAGCAGGGCAGGTGGGAGGGACTGGGACCATGTGTACCCAGTCTTCCCTCAGTATGGAAGCCAGAAAAACCCAGCCATGATTCCAAAGGTGTCATTCCTGCAGATGCCGCTCACCCCGGCATCTCCCCTTCCCTCTGGCCAGGCCCATGAGGGACAGCTGACAGCTCTGACAGCTCAGGGGCGGGGCATGGGCGGAGGGATTCCCGCCCTTGCAGGAGCTCCTAGCTGTCAAACCCAGCCCCGCCCGCTGGACACAAGACTGGACACGAACACTAGCTCACACCTTCGCTGGGACCCAGGAGGACAGAGTAACCTGTCCCAGGCCCAGTGAGCAAGATTCTGAAGACCTATCCCCATTTGCTCACAGGCTACACACCTGCAGGACCAGCATGTGCTGGCACACCGCTTGTCACCTGTCATTGCTTCCTCCTTCAGAGGCCGGGGAACTGCCTCTGGGGCCATGTTCATCTCCTCCCAAAGTGGAGGAACAAGAAGCGTGAGAGAGCACTAAGGGGCCTCGATGTTTGCAGTCTCACTATCCAGACCATCCCTGTGGTGACCACCTTACATAGGCCAAGGGACAACTGTTCCTGGAGCCATGAGGGCCACTTCTTTAAGTGCCAAAGGCTCCCCTTGCAGAAGCCCCACGTCCACCTGAGGGGACCAACACCACCAGGAGCAAGTCTGCCTCTAGTTCCACATCTGTCCTGGCCTCTCACCCAGGCAGCTCTGCACGGGGAGAGGAGCCTGGCCTTTAGGACCCATCCTCATCTGGCCAGGGCTCTCTTGGAACCTCTTCCTCGAAGTCAGGACTCCCTCCTGTGGGGTCCAGGAGGAAAATGCTGCCCTAAGCCAGCATCCACCTTCTCCCTTGCAGGACCTGGTGTGAGCCCAAGGCAGCAATCCCAAGGTCAGCCACTGGCTCTCTCTTTCAACCTATATCCCCTGATCTCATCTTCTGGTCTGCTAAATAGGAAGAATTAGCATGGGGACCCTCAGAAACTATGGTACCCTTTTTGCACATATTTGCCTCCTGCTGTCCCATTTATATCTCAAAAACTGCTGACCAGAGTGATCTCCTCTTTCATGAGAGCCCAATGAAGTCTCTCTTCCTTCACCAGGCAGACACCCCACACACCTTCCAGTCCAGCAGGTGCTTCCCTCAAGACACAAGTCTAATCAGCCTGTGCCTGTTACAGGAGCAGCAGGAAGGCCCAGGAGCAGGCTCTCCTGCAGCCCCACATGCCACTTAGGAGACCTGCACTGCACTCACCACTGTCTCCATCCCTCTCAACTCCTGGTTCCCCTCCTGGGCAGGGACGTCCACTTCACATTGTTCTGCTTTTATTTGTAATTCTATCCTGGTCAGGTTTTGAATCAGGGCCACAACAGACTTGAAGACAGTTTAGACAAGTTCCTTCCACTTGTGGGTTACAGAATAATCGTGGGAGCACTGGTGTTAGAGCTTATTTTAGAATCTGGTAAAATCCAGCATTGACTCCTTCAGGAACTGAGCTTTTCTTGGTCATATGAATTTGGTCCTGCTACAATCTCCTTCCTTGTTACTGATATTATTTGCTTATTTCTTCTTGATTCAATTTGGGTCCCTAAATTTGTCTGTTTCTCCTAGATTTTCCAACATACTGGCTTATAGTTGCTCAACCACCCCCAACCCAATGAGCCTCTGAATTTTCTTTTTTTTTTATTGGTTGTTCACAACATTACAAAGCTCTTGACATATCATATTTTATACATTAGATTCAAGTGGGTTATGAACTCCCAATTTTTACCCCAAATGCAGATTGCAGAATCATGTCGGTTACACATCCACAATTTTACATAATGCCCTATTAGTAACTGTTGAATTCTGCTACCTTTCCTATCCTCTACTATCCCCCCTCCCCTTCCCTCCCATCTTCTCTCTCTACCCCATCTACTGTAATTCATTTCTCTCCTTGTTTATTGTCCCATTCCCCTCACAACCTCTTATATGTAATTTTGTATAGCTATGAGGGTCTCCCTTCATTTCCATGCAATTTCCCTTTTCTCTCCCTTTCCCTCCCATCTCATGTCTCTTGTTTTTTTGTTTTTTTTTTAATTCTTTTTTTTTAAACTTTTTTTTTTAAAGAGAGAGTGAGAGACAGAGAAAGAGAGAGAGGAGAGAATTTTTTAATCTTTATTTTTTAGTTTTCGGCAGGCACAACATCTTTTGTTTATATGTGGTGCTGAGGATTGAACCCGGGCCACACGCATGCCAGGCAAGCGCGCTACCACTGAGCCACATCCCCAGCCCTCATGTCTCTGTTTAACGTTAATCTTTTCTTCCTGCTCTTCCTCCCTGCTCTGTTCATAGTTGCTCTCATTATATCAAAGAAGACATTTGGTATTTGTTTTTTTAGGGATTGGCTAGCTTCACTAAGCATAATGTGCTCTAGTGCCATCCATTTCCCTGCAAATTCCATGATTTTGTCATTTTTCAGTGCTGTGTAATACTCCATGGTGTATAAATGCCACATTTTTTTTTAATCCATTCATCTATTGAGGGGCATCTGGGTTGGTTCCACAGTCTAGCTATTCTGAATTGTGCTGCTATGAACATCGATGTGGCAGTATCCCTGTAGTACGCTCTTTTAAGGTCTTCAGGGAATAGTCCGGGGTCAAATGGTGGTTCCATTCCCAGCTTTCCCAGGAATCGCCATACTGCTTTCAAAATTGGCCGCACCAATTTGCAGTCCCACTGAATTTTCTTGATATCTGCTGTGAGACCTCCCTTTTCAAGTCCCATTTTATTGATTTGGGTCTAATCTCTCTAATATCTAACCTTTCTTTTGTTAATTTAGCTAAATTTTGCCAATTGTTTTATCCTTTCAAAGAACTACTCTGTTCCCTTGAACTTTGGTGGTGCTCCTCTAGTTTCTATTCCATTTATTTCTGCCCTGTTCTTGATTATTTCTTTTCTTCTACTAATTCTGGACTTGGTTTGTTTTCATTTTTCTAAGACTTGGGGATGCATCCTTAGGCAATTTACTTGTAGGCACGTGTTCTGCAAATTCCTCTTCATAGTGCTGTTTCTGTATCCCACAAGTTCTGGTATGCTGTTTTTCCATATTCTTCTGATTCTAGAGAATTTTCAATTGTTGTATAATCTAGAAAAGTTCCAATTGCTGTGTAATCTTCATGAGTTTGTGAGGTTTCTGTGGGTTCACCTGCTCTTGATTTTAGCTTTATTTCCTTGTGATTGGAAAGGATACTAGGTGTTGTTTTAGCCTTTTTTAGAATCTAAACACTTGCCTAATAGGTGATGTACCTTGGGGAATGTTCCTCGTGCCAATGAGTAGTATGTGTATTCTGCAGCTTTTGCATGGAATATTCTGTAAACTTCTGTTAAGTCCATTTGATCTATAGTGAAACTTAACATAGATGTTTCCTTGATGATTGTTCATCTGAAAGATCCACCTCCTGGTGAGGGGTGGGCACTGAAGTCCACTTTATTGTTCCGGGGCCTATGGCTTCCTTTTTGCCTAGTAGTGTTTGATGCAGTTGGGTGCTCCGACATTGGGTTCATCTATACATGTGATACTTTCATGATATCTTCTTGCTGTGTTTCCCTTGATAAACACAGAGAGACCTTATTTGTTTCTTCTGCCTGGCTTTGGCTTCCAGTGTGTTTGTCAAATAAAAGAACGGTGACTTCTTCCGGCCTTCAACTCCATTTGCTTAAAATATTATTTTCCATCTTTCCATTTTCTGTCTTGCTCCGCTTTGCAGGTGAGGGGAATTTCTTGTAGGCAGTTTATTTTGGGGTCTTCTTAATAAATCCAATTCTTCCCTCTGCATTTTTGAATTGAAGAATGAAGAACTTGTGCACTCAGGATTATTCTGAAAGGTGTAGAGTTGTTCTTGTCATTTCATTGACATTCTTCTGGTTGTTTTGAGTATTATGTGTTCCTTAATTCATTCAGATGTTCCAGGGTTTTCTAAGTTGATAACATGTGACCCTTACTTATTCCTCATTTGTGTATTCACAAATCTCTCTCTCTCTCTCTCTCTCTCTCTCTCTCTCTCTCTCTCTCTCTCTCTCTCTCTCTCTCTCTCTCTCTCTCTCTCTCTCTCTCTCTCTCTCTCTCTCTCTCTCTCGCCTAGTGTCCATCCAGCCACAGATAGTCATGCAAATCCCACCTGCCTCCTCCCATAGGCCTCTGTAGGGAGACCCCACCTGTCATTCCCTTTCAATGCAACTCTGGAGCTCTCAGTAGCCAGAGTGGTTGTTGTCCCTTTCCCTAATAGCACTTGGGTGGCAGGGAAGTGATAGTGGACCTGAGAGAGGCTACAGGAAAGCTCAAGGGCTAAAAGGGCACAGCCAATCAGAAGGTCATAGCTGACTCAATAGCCTTGGTGTTTGTCCAATAACTTAACCTGGTAGCTATATTTACAACTAATCCAAACCACCTAACTGGCACCCTCCATTCAGGTCTACTCTTATTTGGATTATTATTTAAGAAGACAGTGGAATAACTTAAGCCCACCCTGCCCTTTACAATATGAATGGTACATTTAAGATCTGTTCCCCATCTTCCCTCCATTCCCTAACAAAAATACTAATCAGCAGATAATCTGGCCAAAATGCAAGACCGACTGAATTATCAGTCCTCCAAATGTTTGGGGCTTTGTTGGTTGATTTGTTCCCAGCAATTCAGGTCACGACCCATCAAACTTAGTTTAGCTTTCTAAAAGTGATTTCCATTGAACGCTCCAACAGTCCCTCCCCAACTAAATTCTTCCCACTCTTTGATTTTTTTATATCAAATATCTTTCAACTGTACTAACAATGCATTTTTGAAATGAAGGTAAAGCACTTGACAACTATGACGTTCAAATTGGGAAAGGCTGACAGATATCCGTTCAAATGAGCGGTGATCCCAGGCATTGATGGAAGTCTGCACTTCCCTTTTCCTCTCCTGTGGATCCTCCTGGCTCCTGGGCATTAAGGGTCCCTCTAAGGTTCCGCTATGGTATCATGGCTAGTCTCTGCCAAAGGCCCGATGTCACAGACCCCGGAATCCACAGAACTATGACTTCACCGCTCTGGATGCCCAACCACAGTGGATCTACCCGAGCCCAGAAGCCAGGAAAGCCCCTGAGCCTCCCATCTAGCCTGTCCCAGAGGGAGGTTCAAGGCAAGCGCCAGTCTGGTGCCATGGGTCCCGCAGGTAATCCCAGTGGCTGGGGAGACAGGATGGTAAGTTCAAAGCCAGTCTCAGCAACTTAGCTAGAGACCCTGTCTCAAAATAAAAATGGCTGGGGATGTGGCTCAGTGGTTAAGCGCTCCTGGGTTCAACACCAGGTACCAAAAAAAAAAAAAAAAAAAAGACCTGCCAGCTCACCCATGCTGGTACAGGGGAGGACTACGTGATGGTGCCTTGGTGGGAACGACTGGGTGAGGAAGCACAAGCCGGCTGGGCGCTGCAAGACCCATTGCGACCCGCAGGGGCACGGGGTCCCCGCAGGGGCAGCACCCCAAGCAGCAGGCAGGGGCGAGGAGGCACATCATGGCCACTGGCCTGGGCCACAATGCATTGGCGCCCTCCTCCATCAGGCCCCAACTCACCTGCGTTTTTTCCACCTTCCATAACCAGTCTAGGACTCCACCTGCCACATGAAGAGGCGGTGATTGACAGTTGATGGGAACCCAGCTCCCAGCACCCAGCGCTGTGCTGCTGAGTATGGAAAGCTTTAGAGTGAAATAGCTCCTTCCTCTCAAACAGCACCCAACACCCTCTCAGGATGGCTGCACCAGAGAAGCATCCAAGCCTCCCTCCCGCCCACCTGCCATCCCAGAGCAACTCGAGAGACAAGCGTCAGGTCACCTGCACTGACAGAAGGACCCAGTGTTTAAGGCCTGTCTGGAGCAACCCGGGCAATGGGATCCCCACTTCCTCACTGGCCAGACACCTAGAGGACCAGTCCGGTGCCTGCACACAGCCTATGGGTGATTTCTCAATTCAGAGGCCAGGACCCCCAGTGGCTTGTGGGCCGCTTAGGCCCTGCTCACCGGTCACCACCAGCCTGGGATCTGTGGACAGCACCGAGGTCAGACTCCACCCCACATCCTCGGAGCCACCATGGTGTCCTCAAGCCACGGTGTCCTCAACCTTCTGCTTGAACTGGTCTGTTGATCAAAAGACCAGTTTCAACAGAGGTTTTATGTAACATGATGAACTTGTCCTCTGCAAGGTTTGCACTTGGTTCTTTTTGGAAATATCTCTCTAGATTCAAGCTCATTCAGACCCCACATAGATTTCGTTAATTCATTCAGCTGTTGTTTAAATTCTCTTGGATTTCACTGAATGTTTAAAAAGCCTTTCTCCTGAATTCTTTGTCTCAGTTTTCATCCTCTTTGAAAACTCTGGCATCAGGGCCAAGAGAGTTGGGAACTTTAGGAGGTGTCAAGTTGCCTTGTTTTGTGAAACTTCTTGTGTTTGTGTTGGAATCTGCACTCCCGTTGAGGTGGATGTCTCTTGCATTTTTATTTGAGGCCACTTTTATTTATTTTATTTTTTATTTTTTTAAAACTTTTGCCAATTCTTTTTTTTCTTTTTGCATTAATATTTATTTTTTAGTTTTAAGCAGACACAACATCTTTGTTTGTGGTGCTGAGGATCAAACCCGGGCTGCATGCATGCCAGGCGAGCGCGCTACCACTTGAGCCACATCCCCAGCCCTTGAGGCCACTTTTAATAAGCAAGCTTCTCTTGAGGCTGAAGGCTGGGGGGATGCTGTTATGTAGTGTTGAGTTTTACTCAAATGCACTTCAACGTCTCTTTTCATGGCTGCATCTCTGGCTGTTTTTAGTGAGATTTGACTCTGGGCATAGAGTTTGTCTGAGGGACCCAGTTTCTCCATATGTCTCACAAGAGTGGTGACCCTCTGAGAGTTGAGGTGCTATGACGCACACAGCACAGTGCTCGAAGTGTGCCCTCCGCGTACTTATTCCTGCAATGGGAAGGGAAGCGCCTATTAGGTGTTAGGAGTTTTCTCAGGCTCAGATACTGTTGGCTGGGTTCCTTGAAATCACTTCTGCTACTGGCTGCTCTCGTTTTGGTGATGACCTGGAGCTTTCATCCTCATTTAGACTCTGGTGCAGTTAAAGGGAGAGGTGGTGGCCAGAATCACCCCCGCCGCCCCTCTGTGGCATTTGCCTCCAGTCCCATGGACCAAGGTGTGGGTGGAGCTGAAGCAGAGGCCCCCTGTAGGTGGGGCACCCACAGTAGTTGTGTTATTTCTTACCACTGTTGCTGGGTGGTGAGTGTCTCAGAGAGGGACTTCAGATCTCATCTAGCTGTGCCCACTTGGGGTGGACGGCCTCCAGGGGACATCCCATGTCTGCCATGTGTTTAAACTGCATTGCTGCAGCATGCTGAGTCCTGTACCTGTGGTGCTTGGTGGGACCCTCCCTCTTTTACCCTCCTCCACCCACCCCACTCCGCGCCATTCTTCAAGCGGAAGTTACACCAGGGATTGATCAGGACAGTGTCATGGCTATGCCAACGTGCAATTTCTCTCTGCTGAGCCAGGAGCATGGCCTAGCATCAGAGTACCCCCCCCCAACATGGGCAAAGTACTGCACTTGGTCCCCAGCACAACAGGAAGAAGAGAAAATAATTCGCAAATTCAGATAAAAACCAAACAAACAACAACAAGCCCCCCCCAAAAAATCACTAGCAACATCATTAATAGCAGAAATAGATGGGAAAATAATATGGAGTAAAATCAAAGTTAAAGCCTGGCATGGTGATGCACTCCTGTAATCCCAGTAGCTAGGGAGGCTGAGACAGGAGGATCGCCAGCCTCAGCAACCTATCGAGGCCCTGAGCAACTTAATGAGACACTGTCTCAAAATTTAAAAAATAAATAAATAAAATAGAAAAAAGGCTGGGGATGTGGCTTAGTGATGAAGGACCCTCGAGTTCAATTCCCAGTTCCAAAAAAAAAGAAACAAAAATAAAACAAAATTAAATATAAAGAAGAGAAAAGGGGAGAGAAGTAAATAAGCATAAAACAATAAGAAAGAAGTAACAAATCCCTCTTCGCTTTGGCCCTGGATGAGTGGGCAAAATTATATTTTACGACCTGGGCCAGTCCAAGCTGCTCTCCATGTCTTTTTAGGGTTCATACTACTTGGACAGAATAATGTCTGGGGGTTCATCACCCCTATTCTTTCCTTGGGGGTGCTCAACAGGTGCCTAGCAGGAGTGAGTGGTGGCTGGAGTCAGGGAGACCTCTCGGATGCTTTTGTGTGTCGGAGCTTGGGCAGGGTGTAGAACTGGCCAGGTAAAGATGCCCGCTTGGGGTTATCTGGGCCAGTTCCTCCAAGGGCAGGGTGCTCACCCTTGCTGGAGTGTGTCAGAGAACAAGTGCAGAAGATCTCCACACACACTCTTCCGCTGTCTTTTCTGCTGTACACTCAGAGGGCGGGGTAACGCCAGCTGGTGACATGACCGCAGTCACTTGTGATGACGGAGGGAGCCACGGATCTCAGCGATCTGTACTTGGGGGCTGTGGGGATGGCAACAGATTCCACACCATGTGCCACCCTCCAGTCTGCCACTGCACAGAACTGGATAACTGTGGGTTTGTGTCACAGTCTCTCCCTTCAGGGTCGAACAGTCTCAGGGATGCCACCCACTGAGCCCGTGCAGCGATATTTCCGTGAGGTCCCACAGACAGAAAAATGTAGGGGCTTTTTGTCTTCCAGAGTGGTAAGTTCAGACAGCAGAGCCCCTCTTAAGGTGCCTCCCAGTTATGGCACGAGGACAATATGCAGGGAAGGGTAGAGCACTCCCGCAGAGCCAGTTCACCACACACACCCCAGGTCTGCCATCTGTTTGCACTACACTGCAGCAAAGCGCTGAGTCCTGTGCCTCTCGTGGTCCTGGGACTCTCCCTCTTTGACCAGAAAAGACAACATGAATCTTACCAAGGGAAATGAGAAGTCACAGTCCCTTGCTGAGGTAGTACTGCCCGAGCCCTGCTGTGCTCCCTTTGGTAGGTGCTGGGTGCTCTCTCTCACAGTCCAGCACACTCCTCAGGGTTCCTCGGGTCTGTGCCTGTCCTTTTTGAACTTCAGCATCCTCCCATGGTCACAAACCTGTCTGGATTTCATCTCTGGACAAGCAGGCAAGGGCTGGGTGCCTCCAGTCCACCATCCTGCCCCCTGTCCTGAATAGATCGAACTAAATCCCCTGAATATTTGGGAGCAGATGCTAAAGAGAGCTCCAGACCAGGGTTTCCAGGAATTGGGAATTTCCTGCCACTTGCAGGGTGAGTCCCCACAGATTTGTTTTATTACCAGGACCCTGGAGTGTGCCATAGTGGATTGTCTTCACCAAGGCTGTCATTGTGGGCCGGATATGTTTACAGAATTTACAAGATCACTCCTCAGATGACTGGGATTGCTCCCGAGGACAAAAGAGGTGACCAAAGATGCCAATTGTGTGATGAAAATGAAGACCTACCAATATGGTGGGGCCTGATTTTATGTTCGTTTGAAGATTGGCAATGAACTTCACTTAAATGCCCAAGACTGGGGGAAACATTAATACTATGAGATGTAAGTGGCCCTCTCTATGATGGGGTCCAGGCATGTCCCACAAGAACAGGAAAGGCCTCAGAAGTGCCTTGAGGCTGACTGACTGTGGACAGTGTCCCCAGGCAGAGTTTACCTGGCTCCACTCACAGTAATTATGTTCCTGCGTTTGTCTCCAAAGGAATGCACCAGCTGAGGAAATCTTGAGGAGTTCTTTGGAGACTGTGTGCTGCCTGAAGACCTCAGTCACCAGGAGGACAGAAAAGATGAGCCACACCTTAAAATGACTCTAGCTCAAATATGTCAGGAAACTGGTCTAAGGTGGGCAAAGGTGTTCCCTACTGTCCTCCTCCTCATAAAGGTGGACCCAAGAGGTGGGCTGCAATTGAACCCTTATGAGATTAAACAGGGGAGACCCCTTCAGACCTCAGTAAGAAGGAGGATTTCTCCACATTTAGAATATGAAGAGATCAAACATTGTGTACAACATCTGAGACAAATTCTAACCTCAATACTGGAGTTTCCTTCATCTAGGACAATTCCTTCCCCTCAGGACCCTCCTCATCCCTTCCATCCAGGAGACTCAATCCTGCAACTAACAGAAAAGTGGACAGGCCCTCGCGATGTCCTCCTAACCCCTCAGACATAACAAGACCACACAGGTGATAAGCTACAGTTCGACACACCTGAGGAGGAAAGACACACAAGATGACCCCCAGCTCATCTTGGGGACCCACAGTCATCTGGTTGGCTGGCTGGCTGGCAACCCCTCTACCAAACCTCACCTATCTCTTCAGGAGACAAGCCCCAGATGGGACATTTCAACCAGTCACGTGTTCAACTATTGTTCCTTTTGACCTTCTCTACTCCTCCCTAAATCAGATCAGATTCACTTCCAGGCGGTTCCAGACTGGGCCCTCAGCTTCTGGGCTCCAGCATCAGGTTGATGGCTGGGACTGTGCAGAGCTCCCTCTGCTGGCCACTGACTAACAGGGGAATTTCAGGCAGCCCATCTAAGTGCATGGCAGGGTTTCCAGTTGGCTCAAACTCAGAGGGAGTTCATTCTGCCATGCCCAGCACAAAATGCCTCCTTCCCCCTTCTAACCAAGAGAGTCCTGAGATGTTCAAAATCGAGGCTGAGAAGAGAAAACATGTCTGCTGTAGGACAAGCAGAGGTTCACGTCACTCTGGGAAAAGGCAGTGGAGCAGGTTCTGGAGCCAGATGGTGACTGGCAGAAGCTGAATGGATGAGAGCTGCCTTACGTCCTGATGCACTACATCACTTCTCTGGGACACCCCACCGAATAGACTGGGCTCCCCAACAGATGTGGAATGCAAACGTCACTCCAAGGGAGACCCTGTCTCTTGGCCTATAGATCTATTCTTGAAAAATGAGGCATCCCCGGTGCTGGCCTAGTCAAAATGTCTCTTGGTTTTAAGGGACAGTGGCCCAAATACCAGTGCACCCTTTGGAAAAATAAAGAGAAAACTCACGCTTGCTGTCATTGCTTCCACTTGTCACCCACTTACCTGACCAGGAATGCACTGCCTTATCTGTCATATCCACCAGGGGACTCCACTGCACATGTTTTGTCCTTCCTGAGGTGGCTTCCTCTTTTTTATCCTTTTTGCTGTTTGTGAGTCTTGGGCCAATCACCGACATGA